>NC_090767.1:7147264-7322264 GCF_036898095.1 Palaemon carinicauda
TAGTATTAGATTTTGTTTTAGTTTCAGTTTTAGTTATAGTTATAGTTATAGTTATAGTTATAGTTTTAGTTTCATTTTCAGTTTTAGTTTTAGTTTCAGTTTCAATTTCAGTTTTAGTTATAGTTATAGTTATATGTATAGTTTTAGTTCTAGTTTTAGATTCAGTTTCAGTATTAGATTTTGTTTTCGTTTCAGTTTTAGTTATAGTTATAGTTATAGTTATAGTTATATTTATAGTTATAGTTATAGTTATAGTTATAGTTTTAGTTTCATTTTCAGTTTTAGTTTTAGTTTCAGCTCAATTTCAGTTTTAGTTTTAGTTATAGTTATATTTAGTTATAGTTATAGTTTTAGTTATTGTTATAGTTATAGTTATAGTTATAGTTATAGTTATAGTTATATTTTTAATTTTAGTTTTAGTTTCAGTTTCAGTTTCACTTTTATTTTCAGTTTTAGTTATAGTTATAGTTATAGTTATAGTTATAGTTATAGTTATAGTTATAGTTATAGTTTTATTTTTAGTTTTAGTTTTAGTTTCAGTTTAATTTTAGTTTCAGTTTCAGTTTTAGTTTTAGTTTTAGTTTTGGTTTTAGTTTTTGTTATAGTTTCAGTTATAGTTATAGTTTTAATTTTAGTTTTTGTTATAATCTTAGTTTTAGTTTTAGTTTCAGTTTCAGTTTCAGTTTCAGATTTAGTTATAGTTTTAGTTTTAGTTATAGTTATAGTTATAGTTTTAGTTATAGTTATAGTTATGGTTATAGTTATAGTTTTAGTTTTAGTTTCAGTTTCAGTTATAGTTTCATTTTCATTTTCAGTTTCAGTTTTAGTTTTAGGGTTAGTTTTAGTTATAGTTATTTATATATACAGTATATATATATATATATATATATATATATATATATATATATATATATATATATATATATATATATATATATATATATATATATATATATATATATATATATATATATATATATATATATATATATATATATATATATATATATATATATATATATATATATATGGTTTTATTTTTAGTTTTAGTTTTAGTGTCATTTCCTGTTTTAGTTCAAGTTTCAGTTTTAGTTATAGTTTTTGATTTAGTTTTAGTTATAGTTTCAGATTTAGTTATTGTCATAGTTATAGTTATAGTTTTAGTTTTAGTTTAAAATTTTAGTTTTAGTTTTAGATATAGTTTTAGTTATAGTTATAGTGAGTTTTAGTTTTAAGTTTAGTTTCAGTTTCAGTTTTAGTTTTAGTTTTAGTTATAGTTATAGTTATAGTTATAGTTATAGTTATAGCTAAAGTTTTAGTTTTAGTTTTAGTTTTTTTTTAATTTTCAGTTCAAGTTTGAATTTCAGTTTCATTTTTTTTTCAGTTTCAGTTAAAGTTTTTGTTTTAGTTTCAGTTTCAGCTTTAATTTTGTTTTCAATTTCAATTTCAGTTTTAGTTTTAGTTTTAGTTTTAGTTACAGTTTTAGTTATAGTTATAGTTATAGTTAAAGTTAAAGTTTTAGTTTTAGTTTTTTTTCAGTTTCAGTTTCAGATTAAGTTTTAGTTTCAGTGTCAGCTTTGGTTTTGTTTTCAGTTTCAGTTATAGTTATAGTTATAGTTATAGTTTTTGTTCTAGTTTTAGTTTTAGTTATAATTATAGTTGTAATTATAGTTATAGTTTTAGTTTCAGTTTTAGTTCCAGTTTTAGTTTTAGTTTTAGTTTTAGTTTTAGTTTTACTCTTAGTTTCAGTTATACTTATAGTTTTAATTTTAGTTTAAGTTTTCGATATAGTTATAGTTATTGTTAAAGTTTTAGTTTTAGTTTTAGTTTCAGTTTTAGTTATTGTTATAGCTATAATTATAGTTATTAGTTTTAGTTTTTTATAGTTTTAGTTTTAGTTTTAGTTATAGTTTTAGTTTTATTTATAGTTTTAGTTTTAGTTTTAGAGTTAGTTTTTGTTTTAGTACTTGTTTTAATTTCAGTTCTAGTTTCAGTTTCAGTTTCAATTTCAGTTGCAGTTTTAGTTTTAGTTTTAGTTTTAGTTATAGTCATAGGTATAGTTTTGGTTTTAGATTTTGTCATAGATAAAGTTATATTTTTAGTTTTAGTTTTATTTATAGTTATAGTTAGAGTTATAGTTATACTTATATTTATAGTTATAGTTATAGTTTTAGTTTTAGTTTTAGTTTTTATTTTAGTTTTAGTTATAGTTTTAGTTTTAGTTATAGTTTTAGTTTTAATTTTATTTTTTGTTTTAGTTTTATTATAGTTATAGTTAGATTTATAGTTATACTTATATTTTTATTTATAGTTATAGTTTTAGTTTTAGTTTTAGTTTTTATTCTAGTTTTAGGTATAGTTATAGTTTTAGTTATAGTTATAGTTTTAGCTATAATGTTAGTGTTAGTTTTAGTTTTAGTTTTAGTTATATTTATAGTTATAGTTAGAGTTATAGTTATACTTATATTTAAAATTATAGTTATAGTTTTAGTTTAGTTTTAGTTTTAGTTTTAGTTAGAATTTTAGTTATAGTTATAGTTCTAGTTATAGTTTTAGTTTTAGTTTTAATTTTATTTTTAGTTATAGTTATAGTTATAGTTTTAGTTTTAGTTTCAGTTTCAGTTTCAGTTTTAGTTTTAGTTTTAGTTTTAGATTTAGTTTCAGTTTTAGTATAAGATTTTTTTTAGTTATAGTTATAGTTATAGTTATAGTTATAGTTATAGTTATAGTTATAGTTATAGTTTCAGTTTCCGTTTTAGTTTTTGTTTCAGTTTCAATTCAAGATTTAGTTATAATTATAGTTATAGTTATATGTATAGTTTTAGTTTAAGTTTTAGCTTTAGGTTTAGTTTCAGTTATAGTTATATGTATAGTTTTAGTTTAAGTTTTAGCTTTAGGTTTAGTTTCAGTTATAGTTATAGTTATAGCTATAGTTTTAGTTTTAGTTATAGTTATATTCATAGTTATAGTTATAGTTTTAATTTTAGTTTTAGTTTCATTTTCAGTTTCGGTTGCAGTTTTAGTTTTAGTTTCAGTTATAGTTATAGTTATAGTTATAGTTATAGTTTTAGTTTTAGTTTTAGTTTTAGTCTCAGTTTTACTTTTAGTTTCAGTTTCAGTTTTAGTTTTAGTTTTAGATTTAGATTTTTTTATAGTTTTAGTTTTAGTTATAGTTATAGATATAGTTTTAGTTTTAGTTTTTGTTATAATCTTAGTTTTAGTTTTAGTTTCAGTTTCAGTTTCAGTTTCAGTTTAAGTTTTAGTTATAATTTCAGTTTTAGTTTTAGTTTTAGTTATAGTTATAGTTATAGTTATAGTTTTAGATATAGTTATAGTTATAGTTATAGTTTTAGTTTTATTTTCAGTTTCAGTTATAGTTTCATTTTCATTTTCAGTTTCAGTTTTAGTTTTAGGGTTAGTTTTAGTTATAGTTATAGTTATATATATGGTTTTAGTTTTAGTTTTAGTTTTAGTGTCAGTTTCAGTTTTAGGTATAATTTTAGATTTAGTTTTATTAATAGTTTCAGTTTTAGTTATAGTCATAGTTATAGTTATAGTTTTAGTTTTAGTTTAAAATTTTAGTTTTAGTTTTAGTTATAATGAGTTTTAGTTTTAATTTTAGTTTCAGTTTCAGTTTTAGTTATAGTTATAGTTATAGTTATAGTTAAAGTTTTAGTTTTAGTCTTAGTTTCTGTTTCAGCTTCAGTTTAAGTTTTAGTTTTAGTTTTAGTTTCATTTTCATTTTCAGTTTCAGTTTTAGTTTTAGTTTTAGTTTCAGTTTCAGTTTTAGTTTCAGTTTTAGTTGTAGTTATAGTTATAGTTTTTGTTTTAGTTTCAGTTTCAGCTTTAGTTTTGATTTCAGTTTCAATTTCAGTTTTAGTTTTATTTTTAGTTTTAGTTTTAGTTATAGTTATAGTTATAGTTATAGTTAGAGTTATAGTTTTTGTTTCAGTTTCAGTTTCAGTTTTAGTTTTAGTTTCAGTTTCAGTTTCAGTTTCAGATTTAGTTTTAGTTTTAATTTTAGTTTCAGTTTCAGTATTAGTTTTAGTTCTAGTTATAGTTGTAGTTATAGTTTTTAGTTTTTGTTTCAGTTTCAGCTTTATTTTTTTCCAGTTTCAATTTCCGTTTCAGTTTTAGTTTTAGTTTTAGTTACAGTTTTAGTTATCGTTATATTTATAGTTAAAGTTTCAGTTTAAGTTTTTGTTTCAGTTTTAGTTTCAGTTTAAGTTTTAGTTTTAGTTCCAGTTTCAGTTTCAGTTTTTGTGTTAATTTTAGTTTCAGTTTCAGTTTTAGTTTTAGTTTTAGTTATAGTTATAGTTATAGTTTTAGTTTTAATTATAGTTATAGTTATAGTTATAGTTTTAGTTCAAGTTTTAGTTATAGTTATAGTTGTAGTTATAGTTATAGTTTTTGTTCCAGTTTTAGTTCCAGTTTTAGTTCCAGTTTTAGTTTTAGTTTTAGTTTTACTCTTAGTTTCAGTTATAGTTTTAGTTTTAATTTTAGTTTTAGTATTAATTATAGTTATAGTTATTGTTATAGTTTTAGTTTTAGTTTTAGTTTCAGTTTTAGTTATTGTTATAGCTATAGTTATAATTATTAGTTTTAGTTTGTTTTAGTTTTAGTTTTAGTTTTAGTTATAGTTATAGTTTTATTTATAGTTTTAGGTTTAGTTGTAGTTATAATTTTAGTTTTAGTTGTAGTTTTAATTTCAGTTCTAGTTTCAGTTTTAGTTTTAGTTTTAGATTTAGTTTTAGTTTTAGTTATAGTCATAGGTATAGTTTTGGTTTTAGTTTTAGTTATAGATAAAGTTATCGTTTTAGTTTTAGTTTTATTCATAGTTATAGTTAGAGTTATAGTTATACTTATATTTATAGTTATAGTTATAGTTTTAGTTATAGTTTTAATTTTAGTTTTGGTTATAGTTTTACTTTTAGTTATAGTTGTAGTTTCAGTTTCAGTTTTAGTTTCACATCTACTTTTAGTTTCAGTTCCAGTTTCAGTTTCAGTTTCAATTTTAGTTTTAGTTTTAGATTTAGTTTTAGTTTTAGGTTTATTTATAGTTATAGTTATGGTTTTAGTTTTAGTTTTAGTTATAGTTATAGTTATATTTATAGGTATAGTTTTAGTTTTAGTTTTAGTTATGGTTATACTTATTGTTATAGTTTAAATTATCCTTATAGTTTTAGTTTTAGTTTAATTTTAATTATGATTATAGTTATAGTTACGGTTTTAGTTTTAGTTTGTTTCAGTTTCAGGTTCAGTTTTAGTTTTAGTTTCAGTTCCAGTTCCAGTTTCAGTTTTCATTTTAGTTTTAGTTTTTGTTTTAGTTTTAGTTTTAGTTTTAGTTTCAGTTTCAATTTCAGTTTTAGTTTTAGTTTTAGTTTTAGTTTTAGTTATAGTTATAGTCATATTTATATTTTAGTTTTAGTTTTAGTTATAGTTACACTTATTGTTATAGTTATAATTATCGTTAGAGTTTTAGTTTTAGTTTAATTTTAATTATGATTATAGTTATAGTTACGGTTTTAGCTTTAGTTTTTTTCAGTTTCAGGTTTAGTTTTAGTTTTAGTTTCAGTTTCAGTTACAGTTCCAGTTTTCGTTTTAGTTTTAGTTTTTGTTTCAGTTTTAGTTTTAGTTTTAGTTTTAGTTTCAGTTTCAGTTTCAGTTTCAGTTTTAGTTTTAGTTTCAGTTTCAAATTTAGTTTTGTTTTCATTTTCTGTTTTAGTTTCAGTTTTAGTTTTCGTTTATTTTTAGTTTTAGTTTTAGTTATAGTTTTAGTTTCAGTTCCAGTTTTAGTTTTTGTTTTAGTTTCAGTTTCAGCTTTAGTTTTGTTTTCATTTTCAGTTTTAGTTTTAGTTATAGTTTTAGTTTTAATTATAGTTAAAGTTATAGTTATAGTTATAGTTTTAGTTTTAGTTTTAGCTTTAGCTTTAGTTTTAGTTATAGTTATAGTTATAGTTTTAGTTTTTGTGTCAGTTTCAGTATCAATGTCAGTTTTAGTTTCAGTTTCAGTTTTAGTTTTAGTTTCATATTCAGTGTCAGTTTTAGTTTTAGTTTTAGTTATAGTTATAGTTATAGTTTTTGTTTTATTTTCAGTTTCAGCTTTAGTTCTGTTTTCAGTTTCAGTTTCAGGTTTAGTTCTAGTTTTAGTTTTAATAATAGTTTTAGTTTTAATTATAGTTTTAGTTATAGTTTTAGTTTTAATTATAGTTATAGTTTTAGTTATAGTTATAGTTTTAATTTTAGTTTTAGTTATAGTTATAGTTATTGTTATAGTTATAGTTATAGTTATAGTTTTAGTTTTTGTTTCAGTTTTAGTTATTGTAATAGCTATATGCATAGTTTTTAGTTTTAGTTTGTTTTAGTTTTAGTTTTAGTTATAGTTTTATTTTTAGTTATAGTTTTAGTTTTAGTTTTAGTTTTAATTTCAGTTCCAGTTCCAGTTTTAGTTTTAGTTTTAGAATTAGTTTCTGTTTTAGTTATAGTCATAGGTATTGTTTCAGTTTTTGTTTTAGTTATGGATATAGTTATAGTTATGGGTATAGTTTTAGTTTTAGTTTTAGTTTTAGTTTTAGTTTTAGTTTTAGTTTTAGTAATATTTATAGTTAGTGTTATAGTTATACTTATATTTATAGTTATAGTTTTGGTTTAGTTTTAGTTCTAGTTTTAGTTTTAGTTTTAGTTTCACTTCTAGTTTTAGTTTCAGTTCCAGTTTCAGTTTCAGTTTTAGTTTCAGTTTTAGATTTAGTTTTAGTTTTAGGTTTAGTTATAGTTATAGATATAGTTATAGTTTTAGTTTTAGTTATAGTTATAGGTATAGTTTAAGTTTTAGATTTAGTTTTAGATATAGTTATAGTTATTATAGTAATAGTTATAGGTATAGTTTTAGTCTTAGTTTGATTTCAGTTATAGTTATAGTTATAGTTCTAGTTTCAGTTTGTTTCATTTTCAGTTTCAGTTTTAGTTTTAGTTTCAGTTTCAGTTCCAATTCCACTTTTAGTTTTAGTTTTAGTTTCAGTTTTACTTTTAGTTATATTTTTAGTTATATATATATATATATATATATATATATATATTTAAAATTATAGTTAAAGTTATAATTATAGTTTTAGTTTTAGTTTCATTTTCAGTTTTAGTTTAAGTTTCAGTTTCAACTTTAGTTTCAGTTACAGTTTCAGTTTTAGTTCTTTTTTTAGTTTTAGTTTTTGATATAGTTATAGTTATAGATATAGTTATAGTTATAGTTATAGTTATAGTAATAGTTTTAGTTTTAGTTTTAGTTTCAGTTTAAGTTTTAGTTTTAGTTTCAGTTTCAGTGTCAGTTTTGGTTTTAGTTTTAGTTTTAGTTATAGTTATAGTTATAGTTATTGTTTTATTTTTAGTGTCAGTTTCAATTTCAGTTTTAGTTTCAGTTTTAGTTTTTGTTATAGTTTTACTTTTTGTTTTAGTTTTAGTTATAGTTATAGTTTTAGTTTTAGTTATAGTTATATTTTTAGTTTTAGTTTAAATTTTAGTTTTAGTTATAGTTTTAGTTTAAATTTTAGGTTTATTTTTAGTTTTAGTTTTCGTTTCACTTTTAGTTTCAGTTTCAGTTCCAGTTTCAGTTTCAGTTTTAGTTTTAGATCTAGTTTCAGTTTTAGGTTTAGTTATTGTTACAGTTATAGTTTTAGTTTTAGTTTTAGTTTCATTTTCAGTTTTAGTTTCAGGTTCAGTTTCAGTTTTAGTTATAATTTTAGTTTTGGATTTAGTTTTAGTTATAATTATTGTCAATGTTACAGTTTTATTTTTAGTTGTAGTTTCAGCTATAGTTATAGTTATAGTTTTAGTTTAAGTTTTAGTTTCAGTTTAAGTTTTAGTTTTAGTTTCAATTTCAGTTTCAGTTTTAGTTTTAGTTTTTGTTTTAGTTATAGTTATAGTTATAGTTATAGTTTTAGTTTGTGTCAGTTTCAGTTTTAGCTTTAGTTTTAGATTCAGTTTCGGTTTTAGTTTCAGTTTTAGTTTTGGTTATAGTTTTAGTTATAGTTATCGTTAGAGTTATAGTTATATTTTAGTTTTAGTTTCAGTTTCAGCTTTACTTTTGTTTTCAGTTTGTTTTAGGTTCAGTTTTAGTTACAGTTTTAGTTTTATTTTATTTTTAATTTTAGTTTTAGTTATAGTTGTAGTAACTGTTATAGTTATAGTTATAGTTTTAGTTTCAGTTTCAGTTTTAGTTTTATTTATATTTATAGTTATAGTTTTAGTTTCAGTTTTAGTTATAGTTATAGTTATAGTTTTAATTTAAGATCTAGTTTCAGTGTCAGTTTCAGTTGTAGTTTTAGTTTTAGTTTCAGTTTAAGTTTTAGTTTTAGTTTCAGTTTCAGTTTCAGTTTTGGTTTTAGTTTTAGTTATAGTTATAGTTATAGCTAATGTTTTAGTTTAAGTGTCAGTTTCAAGTTCAGTTTTAGTTTCAGTTTTAGTTTTAGTTATAGTTTTACTTTTTTGTTTTAGTTTTAGTTATAGTTATAGTTTTAGTTTTAGTTATTGTTATATTTTTAGTTTTAGTTCAAATTTTAGTTTTAGTTATAGTTTTAGTTTAAGTTATAGGTTTATTTTTAGTTTTAGTTTTCGTTTCACTTCTAGTGTTAGTTTCAGTTCCAGTTTCAGTTTCAGTTTTAGTTTTAGATTTAGTTTTAATTTTAGGTTTAGTTAATGTTATAGTTATAGTTTTAGTTTTAGTTTTAGTTTCATTTTCAGTTTTAGTTTCAGGTTCAGTTTCAGTTTTAGTTATAATTTTAGTTTTAGTTTTAGTTTTAGTTATAACCCTGGATAGGTACGATGGATCGTTTGCGACCCCGAGCGTAAAAAAAAACAGGTTTTTCTCACGTGACTCACCCCGTGACTGAATTTGTGGGTGATCGACCTGCAGGAGGTGTCTCCCCTACACGCTCTAGTAGTGTCCAGATGTGCATTGCTGTAGCTCTACTCCTTCCCCGATTTCTGAGACACGTCGGGGTCGAGCGCGACCGAGTTTACCCTTCTAAGGTAGTTTGCATAATTATCAAAGTTATTACGTATTATGAAATTGTCGTAGAATGGTGCAACTTGTATAGGTTATCAGTTGTGGAAAGTCTTGGTGGATTGTTTGGCTACCATGTGCATGATTTTTTTTTAGTTAAAATGTCGTTCATCACCACGAGGACCATTTTACCGCGAGTTTCCCTTTTTCATTTTTTTTCATTTTTTTGCCAAGTCATTTTTCCGTAAGATATTGCCAAATAGGGTCGTAAAACTTTTGCTTGTTTAGTGTTGGAAAGTGTGTCTAGATGATCTGGCTACCCATGCATGACTTTGTTTTTGTCAGATACGACGTAGTTATTGGTATATTGGGTATTTAACTGCGGTTACCAATTTCTGTTTTTTTTTTCAATATTTGTAAAAATTACTACGTAGTAAGGAATTGCCGTATATTATTCATTTTTTTTTCATGTTTATGTGTTAGAAAGTGTGCCTTGATGGTTGGGCTAACACGTGCATGTCTTTTTTTTTATCTGAGATGCCGTATATTAGAATGTCGGGCATTTTACCGCGAGTGTCCATTTTTCATTTTTTTCATTTTTTTGCCAAGTCATTTTTCCGTAAGATATTGCCAAATAGGGTCGTAAAACTTTTGCTTTTTTAGTGTTGGAAAGTGTGTCTAGATGATCTGGTTACCCATGCGTGATTTTGTTTTTGTCAGATACGACGTAGTTATTGGTATATTGGGTATTTAACTGCGGTTGCCAGTTTCTGTTTTTTTTCAATATTTGTAAAAATTTACTACGTAGTAAGGAATTGCCGTATATTATTGATTTTTTTTTCATGTTTATGTGTTAGAAAGTGTGCCTTGATGGTTGGGCTAACACGGGCATGTCTTTTTTTTTTATCTGAGATGCCGTATATTAGAATGTTGGGCATTTTTCCGCGAGTGCCCCTTTTTATTTGTTTTGCATTTTTTTGCTTAGTCATGTTACCGTAAGGAATTGGCAAGTAGTGTCGCAAAACTTATATTTTTATAGTGTTGGAAAGTGTTTCTAGATGATCTGGCTACCCATGCCTATTTTTTTTTTAGCCAGATATGGCGTATATATAAGTATGTGTTCGATTTTCCTGTGATTACCATTTTTTCGTTTTTTCCCATTTCTTTCAAAATTACTACGTACTAAGGAACTATCACAGAGTAATATTTCATTTATATGTTTATTTGTCGGAAAATGTGCCTTGATGGTTTGCCTAGCACGTGGCTGAAATTTTTTTTTTCTGAAATGCCGTATATTAGAATGGCCATTTTTCCACGAGTGCCCCTTTTTATTTGTTTTGCATTTTTTTGCTTAGTCATGTTACCGTAAGGAATTGGCAAGTAGTGTCGCAAAACTTATAATTTTATAGTGTTGGAAAGTGTTTCTAGATGATCTGGCTACCCATGCCTATCTTCTTTTTTTAGCCAGATATGGCGTATATATAGGTATGTGTTCGATTTTCCTGTGATTGCCATTTTTTCGTTTTTTCCCATTTCTTTCAAAATTACTACGTACTAAGGAACTATCACAGAGTAATTATTCATTTAGATGTTTATTTGTCGGAAAATGTGCCTTGATGGTTTGCCTAGCAGGTGGCTGAATTTTTTTTTCTGAAATGCCGTATACTAGAATGTTAGCCATTTTTCCGCGAGTGCCCCTTTTTATTTGTTTTGCATTTTTTTGCTTAGTCATGTTACCGTAAGGAATTGGCAAGTAGTGTCGCAAAACTTATATTTTTATAGTGTTGGAAAGTGTTTCTAGATGATCTGGCTACCCATGCCTATCTTTTTTTTAGCCAGATATGGCGTATATATAGGTATGTGTTCGATTTTCCGGTGATTGCCATTTTTTCGTTTTTTCCCAATTCTTTCAAAATTACTACGTACTAAGGAACTATCACAGAGTAATGATTCCTCTAGATGTTTATTTGTCGGAAAATTTTGTTTACTTTTTTTTTGATTGAATATCATCAAATTTTTTTAGCTAAAATATTATATTGTTTTACATTTTTTTTTCGGTTTTATTTCCCTTCAAAAAAATTTTTTTGGGTCAGAATTTAAATTTTATAGTCGTAAAATAATCGACAATTATCCAGCAACCCACCATACAATTTTTATGCATATCCAATAATAATTAGATTAGTAAATAACACCTTGAAATTGACATACCCTTCCTACATTTCAAGTGGCAGATTAGGGAGTCTGAGTCAGTGTGGTTGGCGGCCATTTTGTGGACATATCCGAAGCGTAAGCTGCCCTATCTATATATATTCTTGTTCCCTATAGAATTTGTGATATTTTGGTATATTTTTACCTGCATAAATATCATATTATATATTAAATATATGTATTTTTTTTACGAAATTTCTAAGTACTCAAAAAATTACCTTTAGATATGGCCCCTGATATAAATGTAATTTACAAAATAATGAAGATTTTTTTACATATTTCTATTTTAGGATAACATATGTTTATTCCCTAAATAATTAGCCACTTCCTATTTCATTTGGGTACCCAAAAAAATTCATGAAATTTGGACAAATTTTTTTGGCCAAAAAAAGTTACCCTTTTTTTCTCATTTCAGATATTCACCTCCATGGGTCTGACTTCATCCAAAATACATCAAGATGTGTCCTAAACATTCAAGAATCAATTCCTAAAAGGATTTGTGTATATATGTATAAACTTTTTTTTATGAATTTTTATGTCAGGTCTTTTTTTTCTACTTAATTTTTTAAAATATTTATAATAAATAGTTTTTCTGCAGATGAGTAGTATTTATCTTTACAGTTGTTTTAAGCATTCATTGAAGTTTTTTTTGGCAAAAGAAAAAAGGAGGTTACTGCAAAAACTGATTTTTCAAGAATTTTTTTTGGCGTCGGGGTCGTTCGCGTCCGAGTATACCCTTAAAGGGGTGTCCGAGGAGCGTACCTATCCAGGGATAATTATTGTCATTGTTACACTTTTAGTTTTAGTGGTAGTTTTAGTTATAGTTATAGTTATAGTTTTAGTTTTAGTTTTAGTTTTAGTTTTAGTTTTAGTTTCATTTTAAGTTTTAGTTTTAGTTTCAGTTTCAGTTTTAGTTTTAGTTTTAGTTTTAGTTTTTGTTTTAGTTATAGTTATAGTTATAGTTATAGTTATAGTTTTAGTTTGTGTCAGTTTCAGTTTTAGCTTTAGTTTTAGTTTCAGTTTCGGTTATAGTTTCAGTTTTCGTTTTAGTTATAGTTTTAGTTATAGTTATCGTTAGAGTTATAGTTATATTTTTAGTTTTAGTTCCAGTTTCAGCTTTACTTTTGTTTTCAGTTTGTTTTAGGTTCAGTTTTAGTTACAGTTTTAGTTTTATTTTATTTTTAGTTTTACTTTTAGTTATAGTTGTAGTAACTGTTATAGTTATAGTTATAGTTTTAGTTTCAGTTTCAGTTTTAGTTTTATTTATAGTTATAGTTATAGTTTCAGTTTTAGTTTTAGTTATAGTTATAGTCATAGTTATAGTTATAGTTTTAATTTTAGATTTAGTTTCAGTTTCAGTTTCAGTTGCAGTTTTAGTTTTAGTTTCAGTTTAAGTTTTAGTTTTAGTTTCAGTTTCATTCTCAGTTTTGGTTTTAGTTTTAGTTATAGTTATAGTTAATGTTTTAGTTTTAGTGTCAGTTTTAATTTCAGTTTTAGTTTCTGTTTTAGTTTTAGTTATAGTTTTACTTTTTTGTTTTAGTTTTAGTTATAGTTATAGTTTTAGTTTTAGTTATTGTTATATTTTTAGTTTTAGTTCAAATTTTAGTTTTAGTTATATATTAGTTTAAGTTATAGGTTTATTTTTAGTTTTAGTTTTCGTTTCACTTCTAGTTTTAGTTTTAGTTCCAGTTTCAGTTTCAGTTTTAGTTTTAGATTTAGTTTTAGTTTTAGGTTTAGTTATTGTTATAGTTATAGTTTTAGTTTTAGTTTCAGTTTCATTTTCAGTTTTAGTTTCAGGTTCAGTTTCAGTTTTAGTTATAATTTTAGTTTTAGTTTTAGTTTTAGTTATAATTATTGTCATTGTAACACTTTTAGTTTTAGTTGTAGTTTTAGTTATAGTTATAGTTATAGTTTTAGTTTTAGTTTTAGTTTCAGTTTAAGTTTTAGTTTTAGTTTCAGTTTCAGTTTCAGTTTTAGTTTTAGTTTTAGTTTTAGTTTTTGTTTTAGTTATAGTTATAGTTATAGTTATAGTTTTAGTTTGTGTCAGTTTCAGTTTTAGCTTTAGTTTTAGTTTCAGTTTCGGTTTTAGTTTCAGTTTTCGTTTCAGTTATAGTTTTAGTTATAGTTTTAGTTTTAGTTATAGTTATAGTTATATTTTAGTTTTAGTTTCAGTTTCAGCTTTACTATTATTTTCAGTTTGTTTTAGGTTCAGTTTTAGTTACAATTTTAGTTTTATTTTATTTTTAGTTTTAGTTTTAGTTAGAGTTATAGTTATAGTTATAGTTTTAGTTTTGGTTTTTGTTTCAGTTTTAGTTTTAGTTTTAGTCTCAGTTTCAGTTGCAGTTTCAGTTGCAGTTCTAGTTTTAGTTTCAGTTTCAGTTTTAGTTTTAGTTTTACTTATAGTTATAGTTATTGCTTTTTTTTAGTTTCAGTTTCAGCTTTAGTTTTGTTTTCAGTTTCAGTTTTAGTTTTAGTTTTAGTTTTAGTTATAGTTCTAGTTTTAATTATTGTTATGGTTATATTTATACTGTATTTTTTGTTTCAGTTTAATTTTAGTTATAGTTATAGGTATAAGTATAGTTTTAGTTTTAGTTTTTTTTCAGTTTCAGTTTCAGTTTTAGTATCAATTTCAGTGTCAGTTTTAGTTTCAGTTTCAGTTTCAGTTTTAGTTGTAGTTTTAGTTTCAGTCTCATTTTTAATTTTAGTTTTAGTTATTGTTATAGTTATAGTTTTTGTTTTTGTTTTAGTTTCAGTTTCAGCATTAGTTTTGTTTTCAGTTTCAGTTTCAGGTTTAGTTTTAGTTTTGGTTTTAATTATAGTTTTACTTTTAATTATAGTTTCAGTTTTAATTATAGTTATAGTTATAGTTATAGTTATAGTTTTAGTTTTAGTTATTGTTTTAGTTTTAGTTTTAGATATAGTTTTAGTTTTAGTTCTAGTTTTAATTTCAGTTCCAGTTTCAGTTTCAGTTTTTATTTTCGTTTTGGTTTTAGATTTACTTTTAGTTTTAGTTATAGTCATAGGTATAGTTTTACTTTTAGTTATAGATACAGTTATAGTTTTAGTTTTATTTTTACTTATAGTTAGAGTTATAGTTATACTTATATTTATTGTTATAGTTATAGTTTTAGTTTTAGTTTTAGTTATAGTTATAATTTTAGTCTTAATTTTAGTTTTAATTCTTGTTATAGTTTTAGTTTTAGTTATAGTTTTAGTTTTAGTTTTAGTAGTTTTAGTTTTATTTATAGTTATAGTTAGATTTATAGTTATGCTTATATTAAAGTGATAGTAATAGTTTTTGTTTAGTTTTAGTTTCAGTTTTAGTTATTGTTTTAGATTTAGTTTTAATTTTGGTTTTAGTTTTAATTTTAGTTTTAGTTATAGTTATACTTTTAGCTATAATTTTAGTTTTAGTTTCAGTTATATTTAGTTATAGTTTTAATTTTAGTTTAAGTTTTAGTTTTGTTTTCAGTTTTAGTTTTAGATTTAGTGTTTAGTTATAGTTATAGTTTCAGTTATAGTTTTAGTTCTAGTTCTAGTTATAGTTTCAGTTTTAGTTAGTGTTATAGTTATAGTTATAGTTATAGTTATAGTTATAGTTATAGTTATAGTTTTAGTTTTTGTATTAGTTTTAGTTTCAGTTTTATTTATATTTATAGTTGTAGTAATTGTTATAGGTATAGTTATAGTTTTAGTTTCAGTTTCAATTTTAGTTTTAGTTATAGTTATAGTTATAGTTTTAGTTTTAGTTTTAGTTATAGTTTTAGTTTTATATTAGTCTTAATTTTAGTTTCGGTTATAGTTTTAGTTTTAGTTATAGTTGTAGTTTCAGTTTCAGTTTTAGTTTCACATCTAGTTTTAGTTTCAGTTCCAGTTTCAGTTTAAGTTTCAATTTTAGTTTTAGTTTTAGATTTAGTTTTTGTTCTAGGTTTAGTAATAGTTATAGTTATGGTTTTAGTTTTAGTTTTAGTTATAGTTATAGTAATAGTTATAGTTATAGGTATAGTTTTAGTTTTAGTTTTAGTTATAGTTATACTTATTGTTATAGTTATAATTATCGTTATAGTTTTAGTTTTAGTTTAATTTTAATTATGATTATAGTTATAGTTACGGTTTTAGTTTTAGTTTGTTTCAGTTTCAGGTTTAGTTTTAGTTTTAGTTTCAGTTTCAGTTCCAGTTTCAGTTTTCGTTTTGGTTTTAGTTTTTGTTTTAGTTTTAGTTTTAGTTTTAGTTTCAGTTTCAGTTTCAGTTTCAGTTTTAGTTTTAGTTTTAGTTTTAGTTTTAGTTATAGTTATAGTCATATTTATATTTTAGTTTTAGTTTTAGTTATAGTTATACTGATTGTTATAGTTATAATTATCGTTAGAGTTTTAGTTTTAGTTTAATTTTAATTATGATTATAGTTATAGTTACGGTTTTAGTTTTAATTTGTTTCAGTTTCAGGTTCAGTTTTAGTTTTAGTTTCAGTTTCAGTTACAGTTTCAGTTTTCGTTTTAGTTTAAGTTTTTGGTTTAGTTTTAGTTTTAGTTTTAGTTTCAGTTTCAGTTTCAGTTTTAGTTTTAGTTTCAGTTTCAGCTTTAGTTTTGTTTTCAGTTTCTGTTTTAGTTTCAGTTTTAGTTTTCGTTTATTTTTAGTTTTAGTTTTAGTTATAGTTTTAGTTTCAGTTCCAGTTTTAGTTTTTGTTTTAGTTTCAGTTTCAGCTTTAGTTTTGTTTTCAGTTTCAGTTTTAGTTTTAGTTTTAGTTTTAGTTTTAGTTATAGTTTTAGTTTTAGTTATAGTTATAGTCATAGTTATAGTTATAGTTTTAATTTTAGATTTAGTTTCAGTTTCAGTTTCAGTTGCAGTTTTAGTTTTAGTTTCAGTTTAAGTTTTAGTTTTAGTTTCAGTTTCAGTCTCAGTTTTGGTTTTAGTTTTAGTTATAGTTATAGTTAACCCTGGATAGGTACGATAGGTCGTTCGCGACCCCGAGCGTCAAAAAAACAGGTTTTTCTCACGTGACTCACCCCTGTGACTGAATTTGTGGGTGATCGACCTGCAGGAGGTGTCTCCCCTACACGCTCTAGTAGTGTCCAGATGTGCATTGCTGTAGCTGTACTCCTAACCCCGATTTCTGTGACGCGTCGGGGTCGAGCGCGACCGAGTTTACCCTTCTAAGGTAGTTTGCATAATTATCAAAGTTATTATGTATTATGAAATTGTCGTAGAATGGTGCAACTTGTATAGGTTATCAGTTGTGGAAAGTCTTGGTGGATTTTTTGGCTACCATGTGCATGATTCTTTTTTAGTTAAAATGTCGTTCATCACCAAGAGGACCATGTTACCGCGAGTGCCCCTTTTTCATTTTTTTTCATTTTTTTGCCAAGTCATTTTTCCGTAAGATATTGCCAAATAGTGTCGTAAAACTTTTGCTTGTTTAGTGTTGGAAAGTGTGTCTAGATGATCTGGCTACCCATGCATGACTTTGTTTTTGTCAGATACGACGTAGTTATTGGTATATTGGGTATTTAACTGCGGTTACCAATTTCTGTTTTTTTCAATATTTGTAAAAATTACTACGTAGTAAGGAATTGCCGTATATTATTCATTTTTTTTTCATGTTTATGTGTTAGAAAGTGTGCGTTGATGGTTGGGCTAACACGTGCATGTCTTTTTTTTTATCTGAGATGCCGTATATTAGAATGTCGGGCATTTTACCGCGAGTACCCCTTTTTCATTTTTTTTCATTTTTTTGCCAAGTCATTTTTCCGTAAGATATTGCGAAATAGTGTCGTAAAACTTTTGCTTTTTTAGTGTTGGAAAGTGTGTCTAGATGATCTGGCTACCCATGCGTGATTTTGTTTTTGTCAGATACGACGTAGTTATTGGTATATTGGGTATTTAACTGCGGTTGCCAATTTCTGTTTTTTTTCAATATTTGTAAAAATTTACTACGTAGTGAGGAATTGCCGTATATTATTGATTTTTTTTTCATGTTTATGTGTTAGAAAGTGTGCCTTGATGGTTGGGCTAACACGTGCATGTCTTTTTTTTTATCTGAGATGCCGTTTATTAGAATGTTGGGCATTTTTCCGTGAGTGCCCCTTTTTATTTGTTTTGCATTTTTTTGCTTAGTCATGTTACCGTAAGGAATTGGCAAGTAGTGTCGCAAAACTTATATTTTTATAGTGTTGGAAAGTGTTTCTAGATGATCTGGCTACCCATGCCTATTTTTTTTAGCCAGATATGGCGTATATATAAGTATGTGTTTGATTTTCCTGTGATTGCCATTTTTTCGTTTTTTCCTATTTCTTTCAAAATTACTACGTACTAAGGAACTATCACAGAGTAATGATTCATTTAGATGTTTATTTGTCGGAAAATGTGCCTTGATGGTTTGCCTAGCACGTGGCTGAATTTTTTTTTCTGAAATGCCGTATATTAGAATGTTAGCCATTTTTCCGCGTGTGCCCCTTTTTATTTGTTTTGCATTTTTTCGCTTAGTCATGTTACCGTAAGGAATTGGCAAGTAGTGTCGCAAAACTTATATTTTTATAGTGTTGGAAAGTGTTTCTAGATGATCTGGCTAACCATGCCTATCTTTTTTTTTAGCCAGATATGGCGTATATATAGGTATGTGTTCGATTTTCCGGTGATTGACATTTTTTCGTTTTTTCCCAATTCTTTCAAAATTACTACGTACTAAGGAACTATCACGGAGTAATGATTCCTCTAGATGTTTATTTGTCGGAAAATTTTGTTTACTTTTTTTTTTGATTGAATATCATCAAATTTTTTTAGCTAAAATATTATATTATTTTACATTTTTTTTTCGATTTTATTTCCCTTCAAAAAATTTTATTTGGGTCAGAATTTTAATTTTATAGTCGTAAAATAATCGACAATTATCCAGCAACCCACCATACAATTTTTATGCATATCCAATAATAATTAGATTAGTAAATAACACCTTGAAATTGACATACCCTTCCTACATTTCAAGTGGCAGATTAGGGAGTCTGAGTCAGTGTGGTTGGCGGCCATTTTGTGGACATATCCGAAGCGTAAGCTGCCTTATCTATATATATTCTTGTTCCCTATAGAATCTGTGATATTTTGGTATATTTTTACCTGCATAAATATCATATTATATATTAAATATATGTATTTTTTTACGAAATTTCTAAGTACTCAAAAAATTACCTTTAGATATAGCCCCTGATATAAATGTAATTTACAAAATAATGAAGATTTTTTTTACATATTTCTATTCTAGGATAACATATGTTTATTCCCTAAAAAAATTAGCCACTTCCTATTTCATTTGGGTACCCAAAAATATTCATGAAATTTGGACAAATTTTTTTGGCCAAAAAAAGTTACCCTTTTTTTCTCATTTCAGATCTTCACCTCCATGGGTCTGACTTCATCCAAAATACATCAAGATGTGTCCTAAACATTCAAGAATCAATTCCTAAAAGGATTTGTGTATATATGTATAAACTTTTTTTTATGAATTTTTATGTCAGGTCTTTTTTTTCTACTTAATTTTTTAAAATATTTATAATAAATAGTTTTTTCTGCAGATGAGTAGTATTTATCTTTACAGTTGTTTTAAGCATTCATTGAAGTTTTTTTTGGCAAAAGAAAAAAGGAGGTTACTGCAAAAACTGATTTTTCAAGAATTTTTTTTGGCGTCGGGGTCGTTCGCGTCCGAGTATACACTTAAAGGGGTGTCCGAGGAGCGTACCTATCCAGGGTAAATGTTTTAGTTTTAGTTATAGTTATAGTTAATGTTTTAGTTTTAGTGTCAGTTTTAATTTCAGTTTTAGTTTCAGTTTTAGTTTTAGTTATCGTTTTACTTTTTTGTTTTAGTTTTAGTTATAGTTATAGTTTTAGTTTTAGTTATTGTTATATTTTTAGTTTTAGTTCAAATTTTAGTTTTAGTTATAGTTTTCGTTTAAGTTATAGGTTTATTTTTAGTTTTAGTTTTTGTTTCACTTCTAGTTTTAGTTTCAGTTCCATTTTCAGTTTCAGTTTTAGTTTTAGATTCAGTTTTAGTTTTAGGTTTAGTTATTGTTATAGTTATAGTTTTAGTTTTAGTTTCAGTTTCATTTTCAGTTTTAGTTTCCGGTTCAGTTTCAGTTTTAGTTATAATTTTAGTTTTAGTTTTAGTTTTAGTTATGATTATTGTCATTGTAACACTTTTAGTTTTAGTTGTAGTTTTAGTTATAGTTATAGTTATTGTTTTAGTTTTAGTTTTAGTTTCAGTTTAAGTTTTAGTTTTAGTTTCAGTTTCAGTTTCAGTTTTAGTTTTAGTTTTAGTATTAGTTTTTGTTTTAGTTATAGTTATGGTTATAGTTATAGTTTTAGTTTGTGTCAGTTTCAGTTTTAGCTTTAGTTTTAGTTTCAGTTTTGGTTTTAGTTTCAGTTTTAGTTTTAGTTATAGTTTTAGTTTTAGTTATAGTTATAGTTATAGTTATATTTTAGTTTTAGTTTCAGTTTCAGCTTTACTTTTATTCTTAGTTTGTTTTAGGCTTAGTTTTAGTTACAGTTTTAGTTTTATTTTATTTTTAGTTTTAGTTTTAGTTAGAGTAATAATTATAGTTATAGTTTTAGTTTTGGTTTATGTTTCAGTTTTAGTTTTAGTTTTAGTTTCAGTTTCAGTTGCAGTTTCAGTTGCAGTTCTAGTTTTAGTTTCAGTTTCAGTTTTAGTTTTAGTTTTACTTATAGTTATAGTTATTGCTTTCTTTTTAGTTTCAGTTTCAGCTTTAGTTTTGTTTTCAGTTTCAGTTTTAGTTTTAGTTTTAGTTTTAGTTATAGTTTTAGTTTTAATTATTGTTATAGTTATAGGTATACTGTAGTTTTAGTTTCAGTTTAATTTTAGTTATAGTTATAAGTATAAGTATAGTTTTAGTTTTAGTTTTAGTTTTAGTTTTAGTTTCAGTTTCAGTTTCAGTTTCAGTATCAATTTCGGTGTCAGTTTGAGTTTCAGTTTCAGTTTCAGTTTTAGTTTTAGTTTTAGTTTCAGTCTCAGTTTTAATTTTAGTTTTAGTTATCGTTATAGTTATAGTTTTTGTTTTAGTTTCAGTTTCAGCGTTAGTTTTGTTTTCAGTTTCAGTTTCAGGTTTAGTTTTAGTTTTTGTTTTAATTATAGTTTTACTTTTAATTATAGTTTTAGTTTTAATTATAGTTATAGTTATAGTTATAGTTTTAGTTTTAGTTTTAGTTTTAGTTATTGTTTTAGTTTTAGTTTTAGATATAGTTTTAGTTTTAGTTCTAGTTTTAATTTCAGTTCCAGTTTCAGTTTCAGTTTTTGTTTTTGTTTTGGTTTTAGATTTAGTTTTAGTTTTAGTTATAGTCATAGGTATAGTTTTACTTTTAGTTATAGATACAGTTATAGTTTTAGTTTTATTTATACTTATAGTTAGAGTTATAGTTATACTTATATTTATTGTTATAGTTATAGTTTTAGTTTTAGTTTTAGTTATAGTTATAATTTTAGTCTTAATTTTAGTTTTAATTCTAGTTATAGTTATAGTTTTAGTTTTAGTTATAGTTTTAGTTTTAGTTATAGTTTTAGTTTTAGTTTTAGTAGTTTTAGTTTTATTTATAGTTATAGTTAGATTTATAGTTATAATTATATTAAAGTGATAGTAATTGTTTTTGTTTAGTTTTAGTTTTAGTTTTAGTTATTGTTTTAGTTTTAGTTTTAATTTTAGTTTTAGCTTTAATTTTAGTTTTATAGTTATAGTTTTAGCTATAATTTTCGTTTTAGTTTCAGTTATATTTAGTTATAGTTTTAATTTTAGTTTAAGTTTTAGTTTCATTTTCAGTTTTAGTTTTAGTTTTAGTGTTTAGTTATAGTTATAGTATCAGTTATAGTTATAGTTCTAGTTCTAGTTATAGTTTCAGTTTTAGTTAGTGTTATAGTTATAGTTAGAGTTATAGTTATAGTTTTAGTTTTAGTATTAGTTCTTGTTTCAGTTTTATTTATATATATAGTTGTAGTAATTGTTATAGGTATAGTTATAGTTTTAGTTTCAGTTTCAGTTTTAGTTTAAGTTATAGTTATAGTTTTAGTTTTAGTTTTAGTTATAGTTTTAGTTTTAGTTTTAGTCTTAATTTTAGTTTTGGTTATAGTTTTAGTTTTAGTTATAGTTGTAGTTTCAGTTTCAGTTTTAGTTTCACATCTAGTTTTAGTTTCAGTTCCAGTTTCAGTTTCAGTTTCTATTTTAGTTTTAGTTTTAGTTTTAGTTTTAGGTTTAGTTATAGTTATAGTTATGGTTTTAGTTTTAGTTTTAGTTATAGTTATAGTTATAGTTATAGGTATAGTTTTAGTTTTATTATTATTTATAGTTATACTTATTGTTATAGTTATAATTATCGTTATAGTTTTAGTTTTAGTTTAATTTTAATTATGATTATAGTTATAGTTACGGTTTTAGTTTTTTTTGTTTCAGTTTCAGGTTCAGTTTTAGTTTTAGTTTCAGTTTCAGTTCCAGTTCCAGTTTTCGTTTTAGTTTTAGTTTTTGTTTTAGTTTTAGTTTTAGTTTTAGTTATAGTTATAGTCATATTTATATTTCAGTTTTAGTTTTAGTTATAGTTATACTTATTGTTATAGTTATAATTATCGTTAGAGTTTTAGTTTTAGTTTAATTTCAATTATGATTATAGTTATAGTTACGGTTTTAGTTTTAGTTTGTTTCAGTTTCAGGTTCAGTTTTAGTTTTAGTTTCAGTTTCAGTTACAGTTTCAGTTTTCGTTTTAGTTTTAGTTTTTGTTTTAGTTTTAGTTTTACTTTTAGTTTCAGTTTGTTTCAGTTTCAGTTTTAGTTTTAGTTTCAGTTTCAGCTTCAGTTTTGTTTTCAGTTTCTGTTTTAGTTTCAGTTTTAGTTTTCGTTTAATTTTAGTTTAAGTTTTAGTTATAGTTTTAGTTTCATTTCCAGTTTTAGTTTTTGTTTTAGTTTCAGTTTCAGCTTTAGTTTTGTTTTCAGTTTCAGTTTTAATTTTAGTTTTAGTTTTAGTTTTAGTTATAGTTTTAGTTTCAATTATAGTTATAGTTATAGTTATAGTTATAGTTATAGTTTTAGTTTTAGCTTTAGCTTTAGCTTTAGTTTTAGTTATAGTTATAGTTATAGTTTTAGTTTTAGTGTCAGTTTCAGTATCAGTGTCGGTTTTAGTTTCAGTTTCAGTTTTAGTTTTAGTTTTAGTTTCAGTCTCAGTTTTAGTTTTAGTTTTAGTTATAGTTATAGTTATAGTTTTTGTTTTATTTTTAGTTTCAGCTTTAGTTCTGTTTTCAGTTTCAGTTTCAGGTTTAGTTCTAGTTTTAGTTTTATTAATAGTTTCAGTTTTAATTATAGTTTTAGTTATAGTTATAGTTTTAATTTTAGTTTTAGTTTTAGTTATAGTTATAGTTTTAGTTATAGTTATAGTTTTAATTTTAGTTTTAGTTATTGTTATAGTTATAGTTATAGTTAAAGTTATAGTTATAGTTATAGTTATAGTTTTTGTTTCAGTTTTAGTTATTGTAATAGCTATAATCATAGTTTTTAGTTTTAGTTTGTTTTAGTTATAGTTATAGTTTTATTTTTAGTTATAGTTTTAGTTTTAGTTTCAGTTTTAATTTCAGTTCCAGTTTCAGTTTTAGTTTTAGTTTTAGAATTAGTTTCTGTTTTAGTTATAGTCTTAGGTATTGTTTCAGTTTTAGTTTTAGTTATGGATATAGTTATAGTTATGGGTATAGTTTTAGTTTTAGTTTTAGTTTTAGTAAAATTTATAGTTAGTGTTATAGTTATAGTTATATTTATAGTTATAGTTTTGGTTTAGTTTTAGTTCTAGTTTTAGTTTTAGTTTTAGTTTAACTTCTAGTTTTAGTTTCAGTTCCAGTTTCAGTTTCAGTTTTAGTTTCAGTTTTATATTTAGTTTTAGTTTTAGGTTTAGTTATAGTTATAGATATAGTTATAGTTTTAGTTTTAGTTATAGTTATAGTTATAGGTATAGTTTTAGTTTTGGATTTAGTTTTAGATATAGTTATAGTTATTATAGTAATAGTTATAGGTATAGTTTTAGTCTTAGTTTGATTTCAGTTATAGTTATAGTTATAGTTTTAGTTTCAGTTTGTTTCATTTTCAGTTTCAGTTTTACTTTTAGTTTCAGTTTCAGTTCCAATTCCACTTTTAGTTTTAGTTTTAGTTTCAGTTTTAATTTTAGTTATATTTTTAGTTATATATATATTTATAATTATAGTTAAAGTTATAATTATAGTTTTAGTTTTAGTTTTATTTTCAGTTTTAGTTTAAGTTTCAGTTTCAATTTTAGTTTCAGTTACAGTTTCAGTTTTAGTTCCTTTTTTAGTTTTAGTTTTTGATATAGTTATAGTTATAGATATAGTTATAGTTATAGTTATAGTAATAGTTTTAATTTTAGTTTTAGTTTCAGTTTAAGTTTTAGTTTTAGTTTCAGTTTCAGTTTCAGTTTTGGTTTTAGTTTTAGTTATAGTTATAGTTATAGTTATAGTTAATGTTTTAGTTTTAGTGTCAGTTTCAATTTCAGTTTTAGTTTCAGTTTTAGTTTTAGTTATAGTTTTACTTTTTTGTTTTAGTTTTAGTTATAGTTATAGTTTTAGTTTTAGTTATTGTTATTTTTTTAGTTTTAGTTCAAATTTTAGTTTTAGTTATAGTTTTAGTTTAAGTTATAGGTTTATTTTTAGTTTTAGTTTTTGTTTCACTTCTAGTTAGTTTCAGTTCCAGTTTCAGTTTCAGTTTTAGTTTTAGATTTAGTTTTAGTTTTAGGTTTAGTTAATGTTATAGTTATAGTTTTAGTTTTAGTTTTAGTTATAATTATTGTCATTGTTACACTTTTAGTTTTAGTGGTAGTTTTAGTTATAGTTATAGTTATAGTTTTAGTTTAAGTTTTAGTTTTAGTTTCAGTTTAAGTTTTAGTTTTAGTTTCAGTTTCAGTTTTAGTTTTAGTTTTAGTTTTAGTTTTTGTTTTAGTTATAGTTATAGTTATAGTAATAGTTTTAGTTTGTGTCAGTTTCAATTTTAGCTTTAGTTTTAGTTTCAGTTTCGGTTATAGTTTCAGTTTTTGTTTTAGTTATAGTTTTAGTTATAGTTATCGTTAGAGTTATAGTTATATTTTAGTTTTAGTTTCAGTTTCAGCTTTACTTTTGTTTTCAGTTTGTTTTAGGTTCAGTTTTAGTTACAGTTTTAGTTTTATTTTATTTTTAGTCTTAGTTTTAGTTATAGTTGTAGTAAATGTTATAGTTATAGTTATAGTTTTAGTTTCAGTTTCAGTTTTAGTTTTATTCATAGTTATAGTTATAGTTATAGTTTTAGTTTTAGTTATAGTTATAGTCATAGTTATAGTTATAGTTTTAATTTTAGATTTAGTTTTAGTTTCAGTTTCAGTTGCAGTTTTAGTTTTAGTTTCAGTTTAAGTTTTATTTTAGTTTCAGTTTCAGTCTCAGTTTTGGATTTAGTTTTAGTAATAGTTATAGTTAATGTTTTAGTTTTAGTGTCAGTTTTAATTTCAGTTTTAGTTTCAGTTTTAGTTTTAGTTATAGTTTTACTTTTTTGTTTTAGTTTTAGTTATAGTTATAGTTTCAGTTTTAGTTATTGTTATATTTTTAGTTTTAGTTCAAATTTTAGTTTTAGTCATAGTTTTAGTTTAAGTTATAGGTTTATTTTTAGTTTTAGTTTTCGTTTCACTTCTAGTTTTAGTTTCAGTTCCAGTTCCAGTTTCAGTTTTAGTTTTAGATTTAGTTTTAGTTTTAGGTATAGTTATTGTTATAGTTATAGTTTTAGTTTTAGTTTCAGTTTCATTTTCAGTTTTAGTTTCAGGTTCAGTTTCAGTTTTAGTTTTAATTTTAGTTTTAGTTTTAGTTTTAGTTATAATTATTGTCATTGTAACACTTTTAGTTTTAGTTGTAGTTTTAGTTATAGTTATAGTTATAGTTTTAGTTTTAGTTTTAGTTTCAGTTTAAGTTTTAGTTTTATTTTCAGTTTCAGTTTTAGTTTTAGTTTTAGTTTTAGTTTTTGTTTTATATATAGTTATAGTTATAGTTATAGTTTTAGTTTGTGTCAGTTGCAGTTTTAGCTTTAGTTTTAGTTCCAGTTTCGGTTTTAGTTTCAGTTTTAGTTTTAGTTATAGTTTTAGTTATAGTTTTAGTTTTAGTTATAGTTATAGTTATAGTTATATTTTAGTTTTAGTTTCAGTTTCAGCTTTACTTTTATTTTCAGTTTGTTTTAGGTTCAGTTTTAGTTACAGTTTTAGTTTTATTTTATTTTTAGTTTTAGTTTTAGTTTTAGTTTTAGTTATTGTTTTAGTTTTAGTTTTAGATATAGTTTTTGTTTTAGTTCTAGTTTTAATTTCAGTTCCAGTTTCAGTTTCAGTTTTTGTTTTCGTTTTGGTTTTAGATTTAGTTTTAGTTTTAGTTATAGTCATAGGTATAGTTTTACTTTTAGTTATAGATACAGTTATAGTTTTAGTTTTATTTATACTTAGAGTTAGAGTTATAGTTATACTTATATTTATTGTTATAGTTATAGTTTTAGTTTTAGTTTTAGTTATAGTTATAATTTTAGTCTTAATTTTAGTTTTAATTCTAGTTATAGTCATAGTTTTAGTTTTAGTTATAGTTTTATTTTTAGTTTTAGTAGTTTTAGTTTTATTTATAGTTATAATTAGATTTATAGTTACTTATATTAAAGTGATAGTAATAGTTTCTGTTTAGTTTTAGTTTTAGTTTTAGTTATTGTTTTAGTTTTAGTTTTAATTTTAGTTTTAGTTTTAATTTTAGTTTTAGTTATAGTTATAATTTTAGCTATAATTTTAGTTTTAGTTTCAGTTATATTTAGTTATAGTTTTAATTTTAGTTTAAGTTTTAGTTTCGTTTTCAGTTTTAGTTTTAGTTTTAGTGTTTAGTTATAGTTATAGTTTCAGTTATAGTTATAGTTCTAGTTCTAGTTATAGTTTCAGTTTTAGTTAGTGTTATAGTTATAGTTATAGTTATAGTTATAGTGATAGTTTTAGTTTTAGTATTAGTTTTAGTTTCAGTTTTATTTATATTTATAGTTGTAGTAATTGTTATAGGTAGCCTATATTTATAGTTTTAGTTTCAGTTTCAGTTTTAGTTTTAGTTATAGTTATAGTTATAGTTATAGTTATAGTTTTAGTTTTAGTTTTCGTTTTAGTTTTAGTTTTAGTTTTAGTTATTGTTATTGTTATAGTTATAGTTTAAATTTTAGATTTAGTTTCAGTTTCAGTTTCAGTTGCAGTTTTAGTTTTAGTTTCAGTTTTAGTTATAGTTATAGTTATAGTTTTAGTTTTAGTTTTAGTTTCAGATTTAGTTTTAGTTTTAGTTTCAGTTTTAGTTATAGTTATAGTTTTAGTTTTAGTTTTAGTTTCAGATTTAGTTTTAGTTTTAGTTTCAGTTTTAGTTATAGTTATAGTTTTAGTTTTAGTTTTAGTTTTAGTCATAGTTATAGTTTTAGTTATAGTTATAGTTTTAGTTTTAGTTTTTGTTATAATCTTGGTTTTAGTTTTAGTTTCAGTTTCAGTTTCAGTTTAAGTTTTAGTTATAGTTATAGTTTTAGTTTTAGTTTTAGTTTAAAGTTATAGTTATAGTTTTAGTTATAGTTATAGTTTTAGTTTTAGTTTCAGTTTCAGTTATAATTTCATTTTCAGTTTCAGTTTCAGTTTTAGTTTTAGTTGTAGTTTTAGTTTTAGTTATAGTTTTTGTTCTAGTTACAGTTAGTTATAGTTATAGTTATAGTTGCAGTTATCGTTATAGTTATAGTTTTCGTTTTAGTTTCAGTTTCTGTTTCAGTTTCAGTTTTAGTTTTAGTTTTAATTATAGATAAAGTTATAGTTTTAGTTTTAGTTTTATTTATAGTTATAGTTAGAGTTATAGTTATACTTATATTTATAGTTATAGTTTTAGTTTTAGTTTTAGTTTTAATTTTAATTCTAGTTTTAGTTAGAGTTTCAGTTTTAGTTAGTTTTAGTTTTAGTTTTAGTTTTAGTTTCACTTCTAGTTTTAGTTTCAATTTCAGTTTCAGTTTCAGTTTTAGTTTTAGTTTGGGATTTAGTTTTAGTTTTAGGTTTAGTTATAGTTATAGTTATAGTTTTAGTTTTAGTTATAGTTATAGTTATAATTATAGTTATGGTTATAGTTTCAGTTTTAGTTTTAGTTTCAGTTTTCGTTATAGTTATTGTTATAGTTTGAATCGTAGTTAAAGTTTTAGTTTTAGTTTAATTTTAGTTTTCTATCTATCTATATACCAAGGCACTTCCCCCAATTTTGGGGGGTAGCCGACACCAACAATTAAACAAAACAAAAAGGGGACCTCTACTCTCTATGTTCCTTCAGCCTAATCAGGGACTCAACCGAGTTCAGCTGGTACTGCTAGGGTGCCACAGCCCAACCTCCCACATTTCCACCACAGATGAAGCTTCATAATGCTGACTCCCCTACTGCTGCTACGTCCGCGGTCATCTAAGGCCCCGGAGGAAGCAGCAGGGCCTACTGGAACTGCGTCACAATCGCTCGCCATTCATTCCTATTTCTAGCACGCTCTCTTGCCTCTCTCACATCTATCCTCCTATCATCCAGAGCTTTCTTCACACCATCCATCCACCCAAACCTCGGCCTTCCTCTTGTACTTCTCCCCTCAACTCTTGCATTCATCACCTTCTTTAGCAGACAACCATTTTCCATTCTCTCAACATGGCCAAACCACCTCAACACATTCATATCCACTCTAGCCGCTAACTCATTTCTTACACCCGTTCTCTCTCTCACCACTTCGTTCCTAACCCTATCTACTCGAGATACACCAGCCATACTTCTCAGACACTTCATCTCAAACACATTCAATTTCTGTCTCTCCATCACTTTCATTCCCCACGACTCCGATCCATACATCACAGTAGGTACAATCACTTTCTCATATAGAACTCTCTTTACATTCATGCCCAACCCTCTATTTTTTACTACTCCCTTAACTGCCCCCAAAACTTTGCAACCTTCATTCACTCTCTGACGTACATCTGCTTCCACTCCACCATTTGCTGCAACAATAAACCCCAAGTACTTAAACTGATCCACCTCCTCAAGTAACTCTCCATTCAACATGACATTCAACCTTGCATCACCTTCCCTTCTCGTACATCTCATAACCTTACTCTTACCCACATTAACTCTCAACTTCCTTCTCTCACACACCCTTCCAAATTCTGTCACTAGTCGGTCAAGCTTCTCTTCTGTGTCTGCTACCAGTACAGTATCATCCGCAAACAGCAACTGATTTACCTCCCATTCATGGTCATTCTCGCCTACCAGTTTTAATCCTCGTCCAAGCACTCGAGCATTCACCTCTCTCACCACTCCATCAACATACAAGTTAAACAACCACGGCGACATCACACATCCCTGTCTCAGCCCCACTCTCACCGGAAACCAATCACTCACTTCATTTCCTATTCTATCACATGCTTTACTACCTTTGTATAAACTTTTCACTGCTTGCAACAACCTTCCACCAACTCCATATAACCTCATCACATCCCACATTGCTTCCCTATCAACTCTATCATATGCTTTCTCCAGATCCATAAACGCAACATACACCTCCTTACCTTTTGCTAAATATTTCTCGCATATCTGCCTAACTGTAAAAATCTGATTCATACAACCCCTACCTCTTCTAAAACCACCCTGTACTTCCAAGATTGCATTCTCTGTTTTATCCTTAATCCTATTAATCAGTACTCTACCATACACTTTTCCAACTACACTCAACAAACTAATACCTCTTGAATTACAACACTCATGCACATCTCCCTTACCCTTATATAGTGGTACAATACATGCACAAACCCAATCTACTGGTACCATTGACAACACAAAACACATATTAAACAATCTCACCAACCATTCAAGTACAGTCACACCCCCTTCCTTCAACATCTCAGCTTTCACACCGTCCATACCAGATGCTTTTCCTACTCTCGTTTCATCTAGTGCTCTCCTCACTTCCTCTATTGTTATCTCTCTCTCATTCTCATCTCCCATCACTGGCACCTCAACACCTGGAACAGCAGTTATATTTGCCTCCCTATTATCCTCAACATTCAGCAAACTTTCAAAATATTCCGCCCACCTTTTCCTTGCCTCCTCTCCTTTTAACAACCTTCCATTTCCATCTTTCACTGTCTCTTCAATTCTTGCGCCAGCCTTCCTTACTCTCTTCACTTCTTTCCAAAACTTCTTCTTATTCTCTTCATATGACTGACCCAATCCCTGACCCCACCTCAGGTCAGCTGCCCTCTTTGCCTCACGTACCTTGCGCTTTACTTCCACCTTTTTCTCTCTATATTTTTCATACTTCTCTATACTATTACTCTGCAGCCATTCTTCAAAAGCCCTCTTCTTCTCTTCCACTTTCACCTTCACTCCTTCATTCCACCATTCACTGCCCTTCCTCATGCTGCCTCCAACAACCTTCTTGCCACATACATCACTTGCAATCCCAACAAAATTTTCTTTTACTAACTTCCATTCCTCCTCTAAATTACCAGTTTCTCTTACTCTCACCTCATCATATGCCATTTTCAACCTTTCCTGATATTTACTTTTTACCCCCGGTTTTATTAGCTCTTCAATCCTCACTACCTCCCTTTTACATCCACCTACTCTATTCCCCCACTCTTTTGCTACAACTAATTTTCCTTCCACCAAAAAATTATCAGACATACCGTTAGCCATACCCCTAAACACGTGCACGTCTTTCAATCTTCCAAACATTCTTCTAGTTACCAACACATAATCCATTAATGCCCTTTCTACTACTCTTCCATTTGCCACTCTTACCCATGTATACTTATTCTTATCTTTCTTTTTAAAGAAGCTAGCACCTATTACCATCTCTTGTTCAACACACATGTCTACCAGTCTCTCACCACTCTCATTTTCACCTGGTACGCCATACTTACCAATGACACCTTCTACCTCTCCAGCGCCCACTCTAGCATTTAAGTTATAGTAATAGTTATAGTTATAGTCCCGGATTTAGTTTCAGTTCCAGTTTCAGTTTTAGCTTTAGTTTTAGTTTTTGTTTTAGTCTTATTTTTAGTTTCAGTTTCAGTTTCAGGCCCAGTTTTAGTTTTAGTTTTACTTTTAGTTTTATTTATAGTTATAATTATAGTTTTAGTTTTAGTTATAGTTATAGTTATAGTTATATTTAGAGTAATAGTTATAGTTATAGTTTCAGTTTTAGTTTCATTTTCAGTTTTAGTTTCAGGTTCAGTTTCAGTTTTAGTTATAATATTAGTTTTAGTTTTAGTTTTAGTTATAATTATAGTCATTGTTAAAGTTTTAGTTTTAGTTGTAGTTTTAGTTATAGTTAAAATATAGTTAAAGTTTTAGTTTTAGTTTTAGTTATAGTTAAGGTATAGTTAAAGTTTTAGTTTTAGTTTTTGTTTCAGTTTCAATTACAGTTTAAGCTTTAGTTTTATTTTCAGTTTCAGTTTCAGTTTCATTTTCAGTTTCAGTTTTAGTCTAAGTTTTAGTTTTAGTATCAGTTTCAGTTTCAGTTTTAGTTTCAGTTTTAGTTATAGTTATAGTTATAATTTTTTTTGTAGTTTCAGTTTCAGCTTTAGTTTTGTTTTCAGTTTCAGTTTCAGTTTTAGTTTTAGTTTTAGTTTTAGTTATAGTTTTAGTTTTAGTTTTAATTATAGTTATAGTTATAGTTATAGTTATAGTTTTAGTTTTAGTTTAAGTTTTAGTTATAGTTATAGTTGTAGTTGTAGTTATAGCTATAGTTTTAGTTTTAGTTTTATTTTCAGTTTTAGTTCCAGTTTCAGTTTTAGTTTTAGTTTTAGTTTCAGTTTCAGTTTTAGTTTTAGTTTTAGTTATAGTTATAGTTTTTTTTAGTATCAGTTTCAGCTTAAGTTTTGTTTTCAGTGTCAGTTTCAGGTTTAGTTTTAGTTTTAGTTTTCGTTTTACTTTTTGTTTTACTTTTAGTTTTAGTTATTGTTTATAGCTATAATTAGAGTTTTTAGTTTTAGTTGGTTTTAGTTGTAGTTTTAGTTTTAGTTATAGTTTTAGTTTAAGTTATAGTTATAGTTTTAGTTTTAGTTTTAGTTTTAGTTATAGTTTTAATTTCAGTTCTAGTTTTGATTTCAGTTCCAGTTTCAGTTTTAGTTTCAGTTTTAGTTTTAGTTTTAGATTTAGTTATAGTCATAGGTATAGTTTTGGTTTTATTTTTAGTTATAGATAAAGTTATCGTTTTAGTTTTAGTTTCATTCATAGTTATAGTTAGAGTTATAGTTATACTTATATTTATAGTTATAGTTATAGTTTTAGTTATAGTTTTAATTTTAGTTTTGGTTATAGTTTTAGTTTTAGTTATAATTGTAGTTTCAGTTTCAGTTTTAGTTTCACATCTACTTTTAGTTTCAGTTCCAGTTTCAGTTTCAGTTTCAATTTTAGTTTTAGTTTTAGATTTAGTTTTAGTTTTAGGTTTATTTATAGTTATAGTTATGGTTTTAGTTTTAGTTTTAGTTATAGTTATAGTTATATTTATAGGTATAGTTTTAGTTTTAGTTTTAGTTATAGTTATACTTATTGTTATAGTTTAAATTATCCTTATAGTTTTAGTTTTAGTTTAATTTTAATTATGATTATAGTTATAGTTACGGTTTTAGTTTTAGTTTGTTTCAGTTTCAGGTTCAGTTTTAGTTTTAGTTTCAGTTTCAGTTCCAGTTTCAGTTTTCATTTTAGTTTTAGTTTTTGTTTTAATTTTAGTTTTAGTTTTAGTTTCAGTTTCAATTTCAGTTTTAGTTTTAGTTTTAGTTTTAGTTTTAGTTATAGTTATAGTCATATTTATATTTTAGTTTTAGTTTTAGTTATAGTTACACTTATTGTTATAGTTATAATTATCGTTAGAGTTTTAGTTTTAGTTTAATTTTAATTATGATTATAGTTATAGTTACGGTTTTAGCTTTAGTTTTTTTTCAGTTTCAGGTTCAGTTTTAGTTTTAGTTTCAGTTTCAGTTACAGTTTCAGTTTTCGTTTTAGTTTTAGTTTTTGTTTTAGTTTTAGTTTTAGTTTTAGTTTTAGTTTCAGTTTCAGTTTCAGTTTCAGTTTTAGTTTTAGTTTCAGTTTCAAATTTAGTTTTGTTTTCATTTTCTGTTTTAGTTTCAGTTTTAGTTTTCGTTTATTTTTAGTTTTAGTTTTAGTTATAGTTTTAGTTTCAGTTCCAGTTTTAGTTTTTGTTTTAGTTTCAGTTTCAGCTTTAGTTTTGTTTTCATTTTCAGTTTTAGTTTTAGTTTTAGTTTTAGTTATAGTTTTAGTTTTAATTATAGTTAAAGTTATAGTTATAGTTATAGTTTTAGTTTTAGCTTTAGCTTTAGTTTTAGTTATAGTTATAGTTATAGTTTTAGTTTTAGTGTCAGTTTCAGTATCAGTGTCAGTTTTAGTTTCAGTTTCAGTTTTAGTTTTAGTTTCAGATTCAGTGTCAGTTTTAGTTTTAGTTTTAGTTATAGTTATAGTTATAGTTTTTGTTTTATTTTCAGTTTCAGCTTCAGTTCTGTTTTCAGTTTCAGTTTCAGGTTTAGTTCTAGTTTTAGTTTTAATAATAGTTTTAGTTTTAATTATAGTTTTAGTTATAGTTTTAGTTTTAGTTATAGTTATAGTTTTAGTTATAGTTATAGTTTTAATTTTAGTTTTAGTTATAGTTATAGTTATTGTTATAGTTATAGTTATAGTTATAGTTATAGTTATAGTTTTAGTTTTTGCTTCAGTTTTAGTTATTGTAATAGCTATATGCATAGTTTTTAGTTTTAGTTTGTTTTAGTTTTAGTTTTAGTTATAGTTTTATTTTTAGTTATAGTTTTAGTTTTAGTTTTAGTTTTAATTTCAGTTCCAGTTCCAGTTTTAGTTTAAGTTTTAGAATTAGTTTCTGTTTTAGTTATAGTCATAGGTATTGTTTCAGTTTTTGTTTTAGTTATGGATATAGTTATAGTTATGGGTATAGTTTTAGTTTTAGTTTTAGTTTTAGTTTTAGTAATATTTATAGTTAGTGTTATAGTTATACTTATATTTATAGTTATAGTTTTGGTTTAGTTTTAGTTCTAGTTTTAGTTTTAGTTTTAGTTTCACTTCTAGTTTTAGTTTCAGTTCCAGTTTCAGTTTCAGTTTTAGTTTCAGTTTTAGATTTAGTTTTAGTTTTAGGTTTAGTTATAGTTATAGATATAGTTATAGTTTTAGTTTTAGTTATAGTTATAGGTATAGTTTAAGTTTTAGATTTAGTTTTAGATATAGTTATAGTTATTATAGTAATAGTTATAGGAATAGTTTTAGTCTTAGTTTGATTTCAGTTATAGTTATAGTTATAGTTCTAGTTTCAGTTTGTTTCATTTTCAGTTTCAGTTTTAGTTTTAGTTTCAGTTTCAGTTCCAATTCCACTTTTAGTTTTAGTTTTAGTTTCAGTTTTACTTTTAGTTATATTTTTAGTTATATATATATTTAAAATTATAGTTAAAGTTATAATTATAGTTTTATTTTTAGTTTCATTTTCAGTTTTAGTTTAAGTTTCAGTTTCAACTTTAGTTTCAGTTACAGTTTCAGTTTTAGTTCTTTTTTTAGTTTTAGTTTTTGATATAGTTATAGTTATAGATATAGTTATAGTTATAGTTATAGTTATAGTAATAGTTTCAGTTTTAGTTTTAGTTTCAGTTTAAGTTTTAGTTTTAGTTTCAGTTTCAGTGTCAGTTTTGGTTTTAGTTTTAGTTTTAGTTATAGTTATAGTTATAGTTATTGTTTTATTTTTAGTGTCAGTTTCAATTTCAGTTTTAGTTTCAGTTTTAGTTTTTGTTATAGTTTTACTTTTTGTTTTAGCTTTAGTTATAGTTATAGTTTTAGTTTTAGTTATAGTTATATTTTTAGTTTTAGATTAAATTTTAGTTTTAGTTATAGTTTTAGTTTAAATTTTAGGTTTATTTTTAGTTTTAGTTTTCGTTTCACTTTTAGTTTCAGTTTCAGTTCCAGTTTCAGTTTCAGTTTTAGTTTTAGATCTAGTTTTAGTTTTAGGTTTAGTTATTGTTACAGTTATAGTTTTAGTTTTAGTTTTAGTTTCATTTTCAGTTTTAGTTTCAGGTTCAGTTTCAGTTTTAGTTATAATTTTAGTTTTGGATTTAGTTTTAGTTATAATTATTGTCAATGTTACAGTTTTATTTTTAGTTGTAGTTTCAGCTATAGTTATAGTTATAGTTATAGTTTTAGTTTAAGTTTTAGTTTCAGTTTAAGTTTTAGTTTTAGTTTCAATTTCAGTTTTAATTTTAGTTTTAGTTTTTGTTTTAGTTATAGTTATAGTTATAGTTATAGTTTTAGTTTGTGTCAGTTTCAGTTTTAGCTTTAGTTTTAGATTCAGTTTCGGTTTTAGTTTCAGTTTTAGTTTTGGTTATAGTTTTAGTTATAGTTATCGTTAGAGTTATAGTTATATTTTAGTTTTAGTTTCAGTTTCAGCTTTACTTTTGTTTTCAGTTTGTTTTAGGTTCAGTTTTAGTTACAGTTTTAGTTTTATTTTATTTTTAATTTTAGTTTTAGTTATAGTTGTAGTAACTGTTATAGTTATAGTTATAGTTTTAGTTTCAGTTTCAGTTTTAGTTTTATTTATATTTATAGTTATAGTTTTAGTTTCAGTTTTAGTTATAGTTATAGTTATAGTTTTAATTTAAGATCTAGTTTCAGTGTCAGTTTCAGTTGTAGTTTTAGTTTTAGTTTCAGTTTAAGTTTTAGTTTTAGTTTCAGTTTCAGTTTCAGTTTCAGTTTTGGTTTTAGTTTTAGTTATAGTTATAGTTATAGCTAATGTTTTAGTTTAAGTGTCAGTTTCAAGTTCAGTTTTAGTTTCAGTTTCAGTTTTAGTTATAGTTTTACTTTTTTGTTTTAGTTTTAGTTATAGTTATAGTTTTAGTTTTAGTTATTGTTATATTTTTAGTTTTAGTTCAAATTTTAGTTTTAGTTATAGTTTTAGTTTAAGTAATAGGTTTATTTTTAGTTTTAGTTTTCGTTTCACTTCTAGTGTTAGTTTCAGTTCCAGTTTCAGTTTCAGTTTTAGTTTTAGATTTAGTTTTAATTTTAGGTTTAGTTAATGTTATAGTTATAGTTTTAGTTTTAGTTTTAGTTTCATTTTCAGTTTTAGTTTCAGGTTCAGTTTCAGTTTTAGTTATAATTTTAGTTTTAGTTTTAGTTTTAGTTATAACCCTGGATAGGTACGATGGGTCGTTTGCGACCCCGAGCGTAAAAAAAAAACAGGTTTTTCTCACGTGACTCACCCCCGTGACTGAATTTGTGGGTGATCGACCTGCAGGAGGTGTCTCTCCTACACGCTCTAGTAGTGTCCAGATGTGCATTGCTGTAGCTGTACTCCTTCCCCGATTTCTGAGACACGTCGGGGTCGAGCGCGACCGAGTTTACCCTTCTAAGGTAGTTTGCATAATTATCAAAGTTATTACGTATTATGAAATTGTCGTAGAATGGTGCAACTTGTATAGGTTATCAGTTGTGGAAAGTCTTGGTGGATTGTTTGGCTACCATGTGCATGATTTATTTTTTAGTTAAAATGTCGTTCATCACCACGAGGACCATTTTACCGCGAGTTTCTCTTTTTCATTTTTTTTCAATTTTTGCCAAGTCATTTTTCCGTAAGATATTGCCAAATAGGGTCGTAAAACTTTTGCTTGTTTAGTGTTGGAAAGTGTGTCTAGATGATCTGGCTACCCATGCATGACTTTGTTTTTGTCAGATACGACGTAGTTATTGGTATATTGGGTATTTAACTGCGGTTACCAATTTCTGTTTTTTTTTCAATATTTGTAAAAATTACTACGTAGTGAGGAATTGCCGTATATTATTCATTTTTTTTTCATGTTTATGTGTTAGAAAGTGTGCCTTGATGGTTGGGCTAACACGTGCATGTCTTTTTTTTTATCTGAGATGCCGTATATTAGAATGTCGGGCATTTTACCGCGAGTGACCCTTTTTCATTTTTTTTCATTTTTTTGCCAAGTCATTTTTCCGTAAGATATTGCGAAATAGTATCGTAAAACTTTTGCTTTTTTAGTGTTGGAAAGTGTGTCTAGATGATCTGGTTACCCATGCGTGATTTTGTTTTTGTCAGATACGACGTAGTTATTGGTATATTGGGTATTTACCTGCGGTTGCCAATTTCTGTTTTTTTTTCAATATTTGTAAAAATTTACTACGTAGTAAGGAATTGCCGTATATTATTGATTTTTTTTTCATGTTTATGTGTTAGAAAGTGTGCCTTGATGGTTGGGCTAACACGTGCATGTCTTTTTTTTTATCTGAGATGCCGTATATTAGAATGTTGGGCATTTTTCCGTGAGTGCCCCTTTTTATTTGTTTTGCATTTTTTTGCTTAGTCATGTTACCGTAAGGAATTGGCAAGTAGTGTCGCAAAACTTATATTTTTATAGTGTTGGAAAGTGTTTCTAGATGATCTGGCTACCCATGCCTATTTTTTTTTTAGCCAGATATGGCGTATATATAAGTATGTGTTCGATTTTCCTGTGATTGCCATTTTTTCGTTTTTTCCCATTTCTTTCAAAATTACTACGTACTAAGGAACTATCACAGAGTAATATTTCATTTAGATGTTTATTAGTCGGAAAATGTGCCTTGATGGTTTGCCTAGCAGGTGGCTGAATTTTTTTTTTCTGAAATGCCGTATATTAGAATGTTAGCCATTTTTCCGCGAGTGCCCCTTTTTATTTGTTTTGCATTTTTTTGCTTAGTCATGTTACCGTAAGGAATTGGCAAGTAGTGTTGCAAAACTTATATTTTTATAGTGTTGGAAAGTGTTTCTAGATGATCTGGCTACCCATGCCTATCTTTTTTTTAGCCAGATATGGCGTATATATAGGTATGTGTTCGATTTTCCGGTGATTGCATTTTTTCGTTTTTTCCCAATTCTTTCAAAATTACTACGTACTAAGGAACTATCACAGAGTAATGATTCCTCTAGATGTTTATTTGTCGGAAAATTTTGTTTACTTTTTTTTTTGATTGAATATCATCAAATTTTTTTAGCTAAAATATTATATTGTTTTACATTTTTTTTTCGATTTTATTTCCTTTCAAAAAAATTTTTTTGGGTCAGAATTTAAATTTTATAGTCGTAAAATAATCGACAATTATCCAGCAACCCACCATACAATTTTTATGCATATCCAATAATAATTAGATTAGTAAATAACACCTTGAAATTGACATACCCTTCCTACATTTCAAGTGGCAGATTAGGGAGTCTGAGTCAGTGTGGTTGGCGGCCATTTTGTGGACATATCCGAAGCGTAAGCTGCCCTATCTATATATATTCTTGTTCCCTATAGAATTTGTGATATTTTGGTATATTTTTACCTGCATAAATATCATATTATATATTAAATATATGTATTTTTTTACGAAATTTCTAAGTACTCAAAAAATTACCTTTAGATATGGCCCCTGATATAAATGTAATTTACAAAATAATGAAGATTTTTTTACATATTTCTATTTTAGGATAACATATGTTTATTCCCTAAATAATTAGCCACTTCCTATTTCATTTGGGTACCCAAAAAAATTCATGAAATTTGGACAAATATTTTTGGCCAAAAAAAGTTACCCTTTTTTTCTCATTTCAGATCTTCACCTCCATGGGTCTGACTTCATCCAAAATACATCAAGATGTGTCCTAAACATTCAAGAATCAATTCCTAAAAGGATTTGTGTATATATGTATAAACTTTTTTTTATGAATTTTTATGTCAGGTCTTTTTTTTCAACTTAATTTTTTAAAATATTTATAATAAATAGTTTTTCTGCAGATGAGTAGTATTTATCTTTACTGTTGTTTTAAGCATTCATTGAAGTTTTTTTTGGAAAAAGAAAAAAGGAGGTTACTGCAAAAACTGATTTTTCAAGAATTTTTTTTGGCGTCGGGGTCGTTCGCGTCCGAGTATACCCTTAAAGGGGTGTCCGAGGAGCGTACCTATCCAGGGATAATTATTGTCATTGTTACACTTTTAGTTTTAGTGGTAGTTTTAGTTATAGTTATAGTTATAGTTTTAGTTTTAGTTTTATTTTTAGTTTTAGTTTTAGTTTTAGTTTCAGTTTAAGTTTTAGTTTTAGTTTCAGTTTCAGTTTTAGTTTTAGTTTTAGTTTTAGTTTTAGTTTTTGTTTTAGTTATAGTTATAGTTATAGTTATAGTTATAGTTTTAGTTTGTGTCAGTTTCAGTTTTAGCTTTAGTTTTAGTTTCAGTTTCGGTTATAGTTTCAGTTTTCGTTTTAGTTATAGTTTTAGTTATAGTTATCGTTAGAGTTATAGTTATATTTTAGTTTTAGTTTCAGTTTCAGCTTTACTTTTGTTTTCAGTTTGTTTTAGGTTCAGTTTTAGTTACAGTTTTAGTTTTATTTTATTTTTAGTTTTACTTTTAGTTATAGTTGTAGTAACTGTTATAGTTATAGTTATAATTTTAGTTTCAGTTTCAGTTTTAGTTTTATTTATAGTTATAGTTATAGTTTCAGTTTTAGTTTTAGTTATAGTTATATTCATAGTTATAGTTATAGTTTTAATTTTAGATTTAGTTTCAGTTTCAGTTTCAGTTGCAGTTTTAGTTTTAGTTTCAGTTTAAGTTTTAGTTTTAGTTTCAGTTTCAGTCTCAGTTTTGGTTTTAGTTTTAATTATAGTTATAGTTAATGTTTTAGTTTTAGTGTCAGTTTTAATTTCAGTTTTAGTTTCTGTTTTAGTTTTAGTTATAGTTTTACTTTTTTGTTTTGGTTTTAGTTATAGTTATAGTTTTAGTTTTAGTTACTGTTATATTTTTAGTTTTAGTTCAAATTTTAGTTTTAGTTATATTTTAGTTTAAGTTATAGGTTTATTTTTAGTTTTAGTTTTCGTTTCACTTCTAGTTTTAGTTTTAGTTCCATTTTCAGTTTCAGTTTTAGTTTTAGATTTAGTTTTAGTTTTAGGTTTAGTTATTGTTATAGTTATAGTATTAGTTTTAGTTTCAGTTTCATTTTCAGTTTTAGTTTCAGGTTCAGTTTCAGTTTTAGTTATAATTTTAGTTTTAGTTTTAGTTTTAGTTATAATTATTGTCATTGTAACACTTTTAGTTTTAGTTGTAGTTTTAGTTATAGTTATAGTTATAGTTTTAGTTTTAGTTTTAGTTTCAGTTTAAGTTTTAGTTTTAGTTTCAGTTTCAGTTTCAGTTTTAGTTTTAGTTTTAGTTTTAGTTTTTGTTTTAGTTATAGTTATAGTTATAGTTATAGTTTTAGTTTGTGTCAGTTTCAGTTTTAGCTTTAGTTTTAGTTTCAGTTTCGGTTTTAGTTTCAGTTTTAGTTTTAGTTATAGTTTTAGTTATAGTTTTAGTTTTAGTTATAGTTATAGTTATATTTTAGTTTCAGTTTCAGTTTCAGCTTTACTATTATTTTCAGTTTGTTTTAGGTTCAGTTTTAGTTACAATTTTAGTTTTATTTTATTTTTAGTTTTAGTTTTAGTTAGAGTTATAGTTATAGTTATAGTTTTAGTTTTGGTTTTTGTTTCAGTTTTAGTTTTAGTTTTAGTCTCAGTTTCAGTTGCAGTTTCAGTTGCAGTTCTAGTTTTAGTTTCAGTTTCAGTTTTAGTTTTAGTTTTACTTATAGTTATAGTTATTGCTTTCTTTTTAGTTTCAGTTTCAGCTTTAGTTTTGTTTTCAGTTTCAGTTTTAGTTTTAGTTTTAGTTTTAGTTATAGTTCTAGTTTCAATTATTGTTATAGTTATATTTATACTGTATTTTTTGTTTCAGTTTAATTTTAGTTATAGTTATAAGTATAAGTATAGTTTTAGTTTTAGTTTTTTTTTCAGTTTCAGTTTCAGTTTCAGTATCAATTTCAGTGTCAGTTTTAGTTTCAGTTTCAGTTTCAGTTTTAGTTGTAGTTTTAGTTTCAGTCTCATTTTTTAATTTTAGTTTTAGTTATTGTTATAGTTATAGTTTTTGTTTTTGTTTTAGTTTCAGTTTCAGCGTTAGTTTTGTTTTCAGTTTCAGTTATAGTTTTAGTTTTAGTTATTGTTTTAGTTTTAGTTTTAGATATAGTTTTAGTTTTAGTTCTAGTTTTAATTTCAGTTCCAGTTTCAGTTTCAGTTTTTATTTTCGTTTTGGTTTTAGATTTAGTTTTAGTTTTAGTTATAGTCATAGGTATAGTTTTACTTTTAATTATAGATACAGTTATAGTTTTAGTTTTATTTTTACTTATAGTTAGAGTTATAGTTATACTTATATTTATTGTTATAGTTATAGTTTTAGTTTTAGTTTTAGTTATAGTTATAATTTTAGTCTTAATTTTAGTTTTAATTCTAGTTATAGTTTTAGTTTTAGTTATAGTTTTAGTTTTAGTTTTAGTAGTTTTAGTTTTATTTACAGTTATAGTTAGATTTATAGTTATACTTATATTAAAGTGATAGTAATAGTTTTTGTTTAGTTTTAGTTTCAGTTTTAGTTATTGTTTTAGTTTTAGTTTTAATTTTAGTTTTAGTTTTAATTTTAGTTTTAGTTATAGTTATAGTTTTAGCTATAATTTTAGTTTTAGTTTCAGTTATATTTAGTTATAGTTTTAATTTTAGTTTAAGTTTTAGTTTTGTTTTCAGTTTTAGTTTTAGATTTAGTGGTTAGTTATAGTTATAGTTTCAGTAATAGTTATAGTTCTAGTTCTAGTTATAGTTTCAGTTTTAGTTAGTGTTATAGTTATAGTTATAGTTATAGTTATAGTTATAGTTATAGTTTTAGTTTTTGTATTAGTTTTAGTTTCAGTTTTATTTATATTTATAGTTGTAGTAATTGTTATAGGTATAGTTATAGTTTTAGTTTCAGTTTCATTTTTAGTTTTAGTTATAGTTATAGTTATAGTTTTAGTTTTAGTTTTAGTTATAGTTTTAGTTTTATATTAGTCTTAATTTTAGTTTTGGTTATAGTTTTAGTTTTAGTTATAGTTGTAGTTTCAGTTTCAGTTTTAGTTTCACATCTAGTTTTAGTTTCAGTTCCAGTTTCAGTTTAAGTTTCAATTTTAGTTTTAGTTTTAGATTTAGTTTTTGTTCTAGGTTTAGTAATAGTTATAGTTATGGTTTTAGTTTTAGTTTTAGTTATAGTTATAGTAATAGTTATAGTTATAGGTATAGTTTTAGTTTTACTTTTAGTTATAGTTATACTTATTGTTATAGTTATAATTATCGTTATAGTTTTAGTTTTAGTTTAATTTTAATTATGATTATAGTTATAGTTACGGTTTTAGTTTTAGTTTGTTTCAGTTTCAGGTTTAGTTTTAGTTTTAGTTTCAGTTTCAGTTCCAGTTTCAGTTTTCGTTTTAGTTTTAGTTTTTGTTTTAGTTTTAGTTTTAGTTTTAGTTTCAGTTTCAGTTTCAGTTTTAGTTTTAGTTTTAGTTTTAGTTTTAGTTATAGTTATAGTCATATTTATATTTTAGTTTTAGTTATAGTTATACTGATTGTTATAGTTATAATTATCGTTAGAGTTTTAGTTTTAGTTTAATTTTAATTATGATTATAGTTATAGTTACGGTTTTAGTTTTAATTTGTTTCAGTTTCAAGTTCAGTTTTAGTTTTAGTTTCAGTTTCAGTTACAGTTTCAGTTTTCGTTTTAGTTTAAGTTTTTGGTTTAGTTTTAGTTTTAGTTTTAGTTTCAGTTTCAGTTTCAGTTTCAGTTTCAGTTTTAGTTTTAGTTTCAGTTTCAGCTTTAGTTTTGTTTTCAGTTTCTGTTTTAGTTTCAGTTTTAGTTTTCGTTTATTTCTAGTTTTAGTTTTAGTTATAGTTTTAGTTTCAGTTCCAGTTTTAGTTTTTGTTTTAGTTTCAGTTTCAGCTTTAGTTTTGTTTTCAGTTTCAGTTTTAGTTTTAGTTTTAGTTATAGTTTTAGTTTTAGTTATAGTTATAGTCATAGTTATAGTTATAGTTTTAATTTTAGATTTAGTTTCAGTTTCAGTTTCAGTTGCAGTTTTAGTTTTAGTTTCAGTTTAAGTTTTAGTTTTAGTTTCAGTTTCAGTCTCAGTTTTGGTTTTAGTTTTAGTTATAGTTATAGTTAACCCTGAATAGGTACGATAGGTCGTTCGCGACCCCGAGCGTCAAAAAAAACAGGTTTTTCTCACGTGACTCACCCCTGTGACTGAATTTGTGGGTGATCGACCTGCAGGAGGTGTCTCCCCTACACGCTCTAGTAGTGTCCAGATGTACATTGCTGTAGCCGTACTCCTAACCCCGATTTCTGAGACGCGTCGGGGTCGAGCGCGACCGAGTTTACCCTTCTAAGGTAGTTTGCATAATTATCAAAGTTATTACGTATTATGAAATTGTCGTAGAATGGTGCAACTTGTATAGGTTATCAGTTGTGGAAAGTCTTGGTGGATTGTTTGGCTACCATATGCATGATTTTTTTTAGTTAAAATGTCGTTCATCACCACGAGGACCATTTTACCGCGAGTGCCCCTTTTTCATTTTTTTTCATTTTTTTGCCAAGTCATTTTTCCGTAAGATATTGCCAAATAGTGTCGTAAAACTTTTGCTTGTTTAGTGTTGGAAAGTGTGTCTAGATGATCTGGCTACCCATGCATGACTTTGTTTTTGTCAGATACGACGTAGTTATTGGTATATTGGGTATTTAACTGCGGTTACCAATTTCTGTTTTTTTCAATATTTGTAAAAATTACTACGTAGTAAGGAATTGCCGTATATTATTCATTTTTTTTTCATGTTTATGTGTTAGAAAGTGTGCCTTGATGGTTGGGCTAACACGTGCATGTCTTTTTTTTTATCTGAGATGCCGTATATTAGAATGTCGGGCATTTTACCGCGAGTACCCCTTTTTCATTTTTTTTCATTTTTTTGCCAAGTCATTTTTCCGTAAGATATTGCGAAATAGTGTCGTAAAACTTTTGCTTTTTTAGTGTTGGAAAGTGTGTCTAGATGATCTGGCTACCCATGCGTGATTTTGTTTTTGTCAGATACGACGTAGTTATTGGTATATTGGGTATTTAACTGCGGTTGCCAATTTCTGTTTTTTTCAATATTTGTAAAAATTTACTACGTAGTGAGGAATTGCCGTATATTATTGATTTTTTTTCATGTTTATGTGTTAGAAAGTGTGCCTTGATGGTTGGGCTAACACGTGCATGTCTTTTTTTTTATCTGAGATGCCGTTTATTAGAATGTTGGGCATTTTTCCGTGAGTGCCCCTTTTTATTTGTTTTGCATTTTTTTGCTTAGTCATGTTACCGTAAGGAATTGGCAAGTAGTGTCGCAAAACTTATATTTTTATAGTGTTGGAAAGTGTTTCTAGATGATCTGGCTACCCATGCCTATTTTTTTTTAGCCAGATATGGCGTATATATAAGTATGTGTTTGATTTTCCTGTGATTGCCATTTTCTCGTTTTTTCCTATTTCTTTCAAAATTACTACGTACTAAGGAACTATCACAGAGTAATGATTCATTTAGATGTTTATTTGTCGGAAAATGTGCCTTGATGGTTTGCCTAGCACGTGGCTGAAATTTTTTTTTTCTGAAATGCCGTATATTAGAATGGCCATTTTTCCACGAGTGCCCCTTTTTATTTGTTTTGCATTTTTTTGCTTAGTCATGTTACCGTAAGGAATTGGCAAGTAGTGTCGCAAAACTTATAATTTTATAGTGTTGGAAAGTGTTTCTAGATGATCTGGCTACCCATGCCTATCTTTTTTTTTAGCCAGATATGGCGTTTATATAGGTATGTGTTCGATTTTCCTGTGATTGCCATTTTTTCCTTTTTTCCTATTTCTTTCAAAATTACTACGTACTAAGGAACTATCACAGAGTAATGATTCATTTAGATGTTTATTTGTCGGAAAATGTGCCTTGATGGTTTGCCTAGCACGTGGCTGAATTTATTTTTTTTCTGAAATGCCGTATATTAGAATGTTAGCCATTTTTCCGCGTGTGCCCATTTTTATTTGTTTTGCATTTTTTCGCTTAGTCATGTTACCGTAAGGAATTGGCAAGTAGTGTCGCAAAACTTATATTTTTATAGTGTTGGAAAGTGTTTCTAGATGATCTGGCTACCCATGCCTATCTTTTTTTAGCCAGATATGGCGTATATATAGGTATGTGTTCGATTTTCCGGTGATTACCATTTTTTCGTTTTTTCCCAATTCTTTCAAAATTACTACGTACTAAGGAACTATCACGGAGTAATGATTCCTCTAGATGTTTATTTGTCGGAAAATTTTGTTTACTTTTTTTTTTAATTGAATATCATCAAATTTTTTTAGCTAAAATATTATATTGTTTTATATTTTTTTTTTCGATTTCATTTCCCTTCAAAAAATTTTTTTTGGGTCAGAATTTTAATTTTATAGTCGTAAAATAATCGACAATTATCCAGCAACCCACCATACAATTTTTATGCATATCCAATAATAATTAGATTAGTAAATAACACCTTGAAATTGACATACCCTTCCTACATTTCAAGTGGCAGATTAGGGAGTCTGAGTCAGTGTGGTTGGCGGCCATTATGTGGACATATCCGAAGCGTAAGCTGCCTTATCTATATATATTCTTGTTCCCTATAGAATCTGTGATATTTTGGTATATTTTTACCTGCATAAATATCATATTATATATTAAATATATGTATTTTTTTACGAAATTTCTAAGTTCTCAAAAAATTACCTTTAGATATAGCCCCTGATATAAATATAATTTACAAAATAATGAAGATTTTTTTACATATTTCTATTTTAGGATAACATATGTTTATTCCCTAAAAAAATTAGCCACTTCCTATTTCATTTGGGTACCCAAAAATATTCATGAAATTTGGACAAATTTTTTTGGCCAAAAAAAGTTACCCTTTTTTTCGCATTTCAGATATTCACCTCCATGGGTCTGACTTCATCCAAAATACATCAAGATGTGTTCTAAACATTCAAGAATCAATTCCTAAAAGGATTTGTGTATATATGTATAAACTTTTTTTTATGAATTTTTATGTCAGGTCTTTTTTTTCTACTTAATTTTTTAAAATATTTATAATAAATAGTTTTTTCTGCAGATGAGTAGTATTTATCTTTACAGTTGTTTTAAGCATTCATTGAAGTTTTTTTTGCCAAAAGAAAAAAGGAGGTTACTGCAAAAACTGATTTTTCAAGAATTTTTTTTGCCGTCGGGGTCGTTCGCGTCCGAGTATACACTTAAAGGGGTGTCCGAGGAGCGTACCTATTCAGGGTAAATGTTTTAGTTTTAGTTATAGTTATAGTTAATGTTTTAGTTTTAGTGTCAGTTTTAATTTCAGTTTTAGTTTCAGTTTTAGTTTTAGTTATAGTTTTACATTTTTGTTTAAGTTTTAGTTATAGTTATAGTTTTAGTTTTAGTTATTGTTATATTTTTAGTTTTAGTTCAAATTTTAGTTTTAGTTATAGTTTTAGTTTAAGTTATAGGTTTATTTTTAGTTTTAGTTTTTGTTTCACTTCTAGTTTTAGTTTCAGTTCCATTTTCAGTTTCAGTTTTAGTTTTAGATTCAGTTTTAGTTTTAGGTTTAGTTATTGTTATAGTTATAGTTTTAGTTTTAGTTTCAGTTTCATTTTCAGTTTTAGTTTCCGGTTCAGTTTCAGTTTTAGTTATAATTTTAGTTTTAGTTTTAGTTTTAGTTATGATTATTGTCAATGTAACACTTTTAGTTTTAGTTGTAGTTTTAGTTATAGTTATAGTTATTGTTTTAGTTTTAGTTTTAGTTTCAGTTTAAGTTTTAGTTTTAGTTTCAGTTTCAGTTTCAGTTTTAGTTTTAGTTTTAGTTTTAGTTTTTGTTTTAGTTATAGTTATGGTTATAGTTATAGTTTTAGTTTGTGTCAGTTTCAGTTTTAGCTTTAGTTTTAGTTTCAGTTTTGGTTTTAGTTTCAGTTTTAGTTTTAGTTATAGTTTTAGTTTTAGTTATAGTTATAGTTATAGTTATATTTTAGTTTTAGTTTCAGTTTCAGCTTTACTTTTATTCTTAGTTTGTTTTAGGCTTAGTTTTAGTTACAGTTTTAGTTTTATTTTATTTTTAGTTTTAGTTTTAGTTAGAGTAATAATTATAGTTATAGTTTTAGTTTTGGTTTATGTTTCAGTTTTAGTTTTAGTTTTAGTTTCAGTTTCAGTTGCAGTTTCAGTTGCAGTTCTAGTTTTAGTTTCAGTTTCAGTTTTAGTTTTAGTTTTACTTATAGTTATAGTTATTGCTTTCTTTTTAGTTTCAGTTTCAGCTTTAGTTTTGTTTTCAGTTTCAGTTTTAGTTTTAGTTTTAGTTTTAGTTATAGTTTTAGTTTTAATTATTGTTATAGTTATAGTTATACTGTAGTTTTAGTTTCAGTTTAATTTTAGTTATAGTTATAAGTATAAGTATAGTTTTAGTTTTAGTTTTAGTTTCAGTTTCAGTTCCAGTTTCAGTATCAATTTCGGTGTCAGTTTGAGTTTCAGTTTCAGTTTCAGTTTTAGTTTTAGTTTTAGTTTCAGTCTCAGTTTTAATTTTAGTTTTAGTTATCGTTATAGTTATAGTTTTTGTTTTAGTTTCAGTTTCAGCGTTAGTTTTGTTTTCAGTTTCAGTTTCAGGTTTAGTTTTAATTTTTGTTTAAATTATAGTTTTACTTTTAATTATAGTTTTAGTTTTAATTATAGTTATAGTTATAGTTATAGTTTTAGTTTTAGTTTTAGTTTTAGTTATTGTTTTAGTTTTAGTTTTAGATATAGTTTTAGTTTTAGTTCTAGTTTTAATTTCAGTTCCAGTTTCAGTTTCAGTTTTTGTTTTGGTTTTGGTTTTAGATTTAGTTTTAGTTTTAGTTATAGTCATAGGTATAGTTTTACTTTTAGTTATAGATACAGTTATAGTTTTAGTTTTATTTATACTTATAGTTAGAGTTATAGTTATACTTATATTTATTGTTATAGTTATAGTTTTAGTTTTAGTTTTAGTTATAGTTATAATTTTAGTCTTAATTTTAGTTTTAATTCTAGTTATAGTTATAGTTTTAGTTTTAGTTATAGTTTTAGTTTTAGTTTTAGTAGTTTTAGTTTTATTTATAGTTATAGTTAGATTTATAGTTATACTTATATTAAAGTGATAGTAATAGTTTTTGTTTAGTTTTAGTTTTAGTTTTAGTTATTGTTTTAGTTTTAGTTTTAATTTTAGTTTTAGCTTTAATTTTAGTTTTATAGTTATAGTTTTAGCTATAATTTTAGTTTTAGTTTCAGTTATATTTAGTTATAGTTTTAATTTTAGTTTAAGTTTTAGTTTCATTTTCAGTTTTAGTTTTAGTTTTAGTGTTTAGTTATAGTTATAGTATCAGTTATAGTTATAGTTCTAGTTCTAGTTATAGTTTCCTGTTTTAGTTAGTGTTATAGTTATAGTTATAGTTATAGTTATAGTTTTAGTTTTAGTATTAGTTCTTGTTTCAGTTTTATTTATATATATAGTTGTAGTAATTGTTATAGGTATAGTTATAGTTTTAGTTTCAGTTTCAGTTTTAGTTTAAGTTATAGTTATAGTTTTAGTTTTAGTTTTAGTTATAGTTTTAGTTTTAGTTTTAGTCTTAATTTTAGTTTTGGTTATAGTTTTAGTTTTAGTTATAGTTGTAGTTTCAGTTTCAGTTTTATTTTCACATCTAGTTTTAGTTTCAGTTTCAGTTTCAGTTTCGATTTTAGTTTTAGTTTTAGTTTTAGTTTTAGGTTTAGTTATAGTTATAGTTATGGTTTTAGTTTTAGTTTTAGTTATAGTTATAGTTATAGTTATAGGTATAGTTTTAGTTTTATTATTATTTATAGTTATACTTATTGTTATAGTTATAATTATCGTTATAGTTTTAGTTTTAGTTTAATTTTAATTATGATTATAGTTATAGTTACGGTTTTAGTTTTTTTTTGTTTCAGTTTCAGGTTCAGTTTTAGTTTTAGTTTCAGTTTCAGTTCCAGTTCCAGTTTTCGTTTTAGTTTTAGTTTTTGTTTTAGTTTTAGTTTTAGTTTTAGTTTTAGTTTTAGTTATAGTTATAGTCATATTTATATTTCAGTTTTAGTTTTAGTTATAGTTATACTTATTGTTATAGTTATAATTATCGTTAGAATTTTAGTTTTAGTTTAATTTCAATTATGATTATAGTTATAGTTACGGTTTTAGTTTTAGTTTGTTTCAGTTTCAGGTTCAGTTTTAGTTTTAGTTTCAGTTTCAGTTACAGTTTCAGTTTTCGTTTTAGTTTTAGTTTTTGTTTTAGTTTTAGTTTTAGTTTTAGTTTCAGTTTGTTTCAGTTTCAGTTTTAGTTTTAGTTTCAGTTTCAGCTTTAGTTTTGTTTTCAGTTTCTGTTTTAGTTTCAGTTTTAGTTTTCGTTTAACCCTGGATAGGTACGGTGGGTCGTTTGCGACCCCGAGCGTCAAAAAAAAACAGGTTTTTCTCACGTGACTCACCCCTGTGACTGAATTTGTGGGTGATCGACCTGCAGGAGGTGTCTCCCCTACACGCTCTAGTAGTGTCCAGATGTGCATTGCTGTAGCTGTACTCCTTCCCCGATTTCTGAGACGCGTCGGGGTCGTTCGCGTCCGAGTTTACCCTTCTGAGGTAGTTTGCATAATTATCAAAGTTATTACGTATTATGAAATTGTCGTAGAATGGTGCAACTTGTATAGGTTATCAGTTGTGGAAAGTCTTCGTGGATTGTTTGGCTACCATGTGCATGTTTTTTTTTTTAGTTAAAATGTCGTTCATCACCACGAGGACCATTTTACCGCGAGTGCCCCTTTTTCATTTTTTTTCATTTTTTTGCCAAGTCATTTTTCCGTAAGATATTGCCAAATAGTGTCGTAAAACTTTTGCTTGTTTAGTGTTGGAAAGTGTGTCTAGATGATCTGGCTACCCATGCATGACTTTGTTTTTGTCAGATACGACGTAGTTATTGGTATATTGGGTATTTAACTGCGGTTACCAATTTCTGTTTTTTTTTCAATATTTGTAAAAATTACTACGTAGTAAGGAATTGCCGTATATTATTCATTTTTTTTTCATGTTTATGTGTTAGAAAGTGTGCCTTGATGGTTGGGCTAACACGTGCATGTCTTTTTTTTTATCTGAGATGTCGTATATTAGAATGTCGGGCATTTTACCGCGAGTGTCCCTTTTTAATTTTTTTTAATTTTTTTGCCAAGTCATTTTTCCGTAAGATATTGCGAAATAGTGTCGTAAAACTTTTGCTTGTTTAGTGTTGGAAAGTGTGTCTAGATGATCTGGCTACCCATGCATGACTTTGTTTTTGTCAGATACGACGTAGTTATTGGTATATTGGGTATTTAACTGCGGTTGCCAATTTCTGTTTTTTTTCAATATTTGTAAAAATTTACTACGTAGTAAGGAATTGCCGTATATTATTGATTTTTTTTTCATGTTTATGTGTTAAAAAGTGTGCCTTGATGGTTGGGCTAACACGTGCATGTCTTTTTTTTTTATCTGAGATGCCGTATATTAGAATGTTGGGCATTTTTCCGCGAGTGCCCCTTTTTATTTGTTTTGCATTTTTTTGCTTAGTCATGTTACCGTAAGGAATTGGCAAGTAGTGTCGCAAAACTTATATTTTTATAGTGTTGGAAAGTGTTTCTAGATGATCTGGCTACCCATGCCTATTTTTTTTTTAGCCAGATATGGCGTATATATAAGTATGTGTTCGATTTTCCTGTGATTGCCATTTTTTCGTTTTTTCCCATTTCTTTCAAAATTACTACGTACTAAGGAACTATCACAGAGTAATATTTCATTTATATGTTTATTTGTCGGAAAATATGCCTTGATGGTTTGCCTAGCACGTGGCTGAAATTTTTTTTTCTGAAATGCCGTATATTAGAATGGCCATTTTTCCACGAGTGCCCATTTTTATTTGTTTTGCATTTTTTTGCTTAGTCATGTTACCGTAAGGAATTGGCAAGTAGTGTCGCAAAACTTATATTTTTATAGTGTTGGAAAGTGTTTCTAGATGATCTGGCTATCCATGCCTATCTTTTTTTTAGCCAGATATGGCGTATATATAGGTATGTGTTCGATTTTCCGGTGATTGCCATTTTTTCGTTTTTTCCCAATTCTTTCAAAATTACTACGTACTAAGGAACTATCACAGAGTAATGATTCCTCTAGATGTTTATTTGTCGGAAAATTTTGTTTACTTTTTTTTTGATTGAATATCATCAAATTTTTTTAGCTAAAATATTGTTTACATTTTTTTTTCGATTTTATTTCCCTTCAAAAAAAATTTTTTTGTGTCAGAATTTTAATTTTATAGTCGTAAAATAATCGACAATTATCCAGCAACCCACCATACAATTTTTATGCATATCCAATAATAATTAGATTAGTAAATAACACCTTGAAATTGACATACCCTTCCTACATTTCAAGTGGCAGATTAGGGAGTCTGAGTCAGTGTGGTTGGCGGCCATTTTGTGGACATATCCGAAGCGTAAGCTGCCCTATCTATATATATTCTTGTTCCCTATAGAATTTGTGATATTTTGGTATATTTTACCTGCATAAATATCATATTATATATTAAATATATGTATTTTTTTACGAAATTTCCAAGTACTCAAAAAATTACCTTTAGATATGGCCCCTGATATAAATGTAATTTACAAAATAATGAAGATTTTTTTACATATTTCTATTTTAGGATAACATATGTTTATTCCCTAAAAAAATTAGCCACTTCCTATTTCATTTGGGTACCCAAAAAAATTCATGAAATTTGGACAATTTTTTTTGGCCAAAAAAAGTTACCCTTTTTTTCTCATTTCAGATCTTCACCTCCATGGGTCTGACTTCATCCAAAATACATCAAGATGTGTCCTAAACATTCAAGAATCAATTCCTAAAAGGATTTGTGTATATATGTATAAACTTTTTTTTTATGAATTTTTATGTCAGGTCTTTTTTTTCTACTTAATTTTTTAAAATATTTATAATAAATAGTTTTTCTGCAGATGAGTAGTATTTATCTTTACAGTTGTTTTAAGCATTCATTGAAGTTTTTTTTGGCAAAAGAAAAAAGGAGGTTACTGCAAAAACTGATTTTTCAAGAATTTTTTTTGCCGTCGGGGTCGTTCGCGTCCGAGTATACCCTTAAAGGGGTGTCCGAGGACCGTACCTATCCAGGGTTAAAAGCTTATTTCAAGCCTAAAAGCTTATTTTGAGCCTAAAAGCTTATTTTGTGCCTGAAAGCTTATTTCGAGCCTTAAAAGCTTATTTCAAGCCTAAAAGCTTATTTTGAGCCTGAAAGCTTATATTAAGCCTACAAGTTTATTTCGAGCCAAAAATCTTATTTCGAGCCTAAAAGCTTATTTCAAGCCTGAAAGCTTATTTCGAGCCTGAAAGCTTATTTCGAGCCTGAAAGCTTATTTCGAGCCTAGAAGCTTATTCCGAGCCTGAAAGCTTATTTCGAGCCTACAAGCTTATTTCGAGCCTAAAAGCTGATTTCGAGCCTACGAGCTTATTTCGAGCCTTAAAGCTTATTTCGAGCTTGCAAACTAATTTCGAGCCTGAAAGCTTATTTTGAGCCTACAAGCTCATTTCGAGCCTGAAAGCTTATATCGAGCCTAAAAGCTTATTTCGAGCCCAAAAGCTTATTTCGAGCGTACAAGCTTATTTCGAGCCTGAAAGCTCATTTATAGCCTACAAGCTTATTTTGGGCTTAAAAGCTTATTTCAAGCCTAAAAGCTTATTTCGAGCCTGAAAGCTTATTTTGAGCATACAAGCTTATTTCGAGCCTAAAAGCTTATTTCAAGCCTACAAGCTTATTTGAAGCCTACAAGCTTATTTCGAGCCTACAAGGTTATTTCGAGCCTATAAGCTTATTTCAAGCCTTAAAGCTTATATCTAGCCTGGAAGCTTATTTCAAGTGTGAAAGCTTATTTTGAGCCATAAAGCTTATTTCGAGCCTGAAAGCTTATTTCAAGCCTAAAAGCTTATTTCAAGCCTAAAAGCTTATTTCGAGCCTAAAAGCATATTCAAGCCTGAAAGCTTATTTTGAGGGTGAAATCTTATTTCGAGCCTAAAAGCTTATTTCGTGCCTGAAAGCTTATTTTAAGCCTACAAGCTTATTTCGAGCCTAAAAGCTTATTTCGAGCCTAAAAGCTATTTTGAGCCTAAAAGCTTATTTCAAGCCTATAAGCTTATTTCGAGCCTAAAAGCTTATTTCGAGCCTGAAAGCTTATTTCGAGCCTACAAGCTTATTTCAAGCCTAAAAGCTTATTTCGAGCCTAAAAGCTTATTTCAAGCCTAAAAGCTTATTTCGAGCCTGAAAGCTTATTTTAAGCCTACAAGTTTATTTCGAGCCTAAAATCTTATTTCGAGCCTAAAAGCTTATTTCGAGCCTAAAAGCTTATTTCGAGCCTATAAGCTTATTTCGACCCTACAAGCTTAGTCCGAGCCTGAAAGATTATTTTAAGCCTACAAGTTTATTTCGAGCCTAAAATCTTATTTCGAGCCTAAAAGCTTATTTCGAGCCTAAAAGCTTATTTCGAGCCTACAAGCTTATTTCGAGCCTGAAAGATTATTTTTAGCCTACAAGCTTATTTCGAGCTTGAAAGCTTATTTTGAGCCTGAAGCTTATTTTTAGCCTACAAGCTTATTTCGAGCTTGAAAGCTTATTTTGAGCCTAAAGCTTATTTCGAACCTGAAAGCTTATTCCGAGCTTACAAGCTTATTTCGAGCCTAAAAGCTTATTCCAAGCCTGAAAGCTTATTTCAAGCCTAAAAGCTTATTTCAAGCCTAAAAAGTATTATTTCAAGCCTAAAAGCTTATTTCGAGCCTGAAAGCTTATTTCAAGCTTACAAGCTTATTTCGAGCCTAAATGCTTATTTCGAGCCTGAAAGCTTATTTCAAGCCTACAACTTATTTCGAGCCTGAAAGCTCATTTCAAGCCTACAAGTTTATTTCGAGCCTGAAAACTTATTTCAAGCCTAGAATCTTATTTCGAGCCTGAAAGCTTATTTCGAGCCTAAAAGCTTATTCCGAGCCTAAACTCTTATTTCGAGCCTACAAGCTTATTTGAGCCTGAAAGCTTATTTCGAGCCTACAAGCTTATTTCGAGCCTAAAAGCTTATTTCAAGCCTACAAGCTTATTTCGAGAATGAGAGCTTATTTCGAGCCTAAAAGCTTATTTTGGGCTTAAAATCTTTTTTCAAGCCTACAAGCTTATTTCGAGCCTGGAAGCTTATTTAAAGCTTACAACTTATTTCGAGCCTAAAAGCTTATTTAGAGCCTGAAAGCTTATTTCGAGCCTGAATGCTTATTACGAGCCTAAAAGTTTATTTCAAGCCTAAAAGCTTATTTTGAGCCTGGAAGCTTTTTTCGAGCCTAAAAGCTTATTTCGAGCCTAAAAGCTTATTTCGAGCCTAAAAGCTTATTTTAAGCCTGAATGCTTATTTCAAGCATGGAAGCTTATTTCGAGCCTAAAAGCTTATTTTGAGCCTAAAAGCTTATTTCAAGCCTGAAAGCTTATTTCAAGCCTACAAGCTTATTTCAAGCCTACAAGCTTATTTCAATCCTAAAAGCTTATTTCGGGCCTTGAAGCTTATTTTGAGCCTACAAGCTTATTTCAAGCCTAAAGGCTTATTTCAAGAATAAAAGCTTATTTCGTGCCTGAAAGCTTATTTCGAGCCTAAAAGCTTATTTCAAGCCTAAAAGCTTTTTTCGAGCCTGAATGCTTATTTCAAGCCTACAAGCTTATTTCAAGCCTAAAAGCTTATTTCAAGCCTAAAAGCTTATTTCGTGCCTGAAAGCTTATTTCGAGCCTCAAAAGCTTATTTCAAGCCTAAAAGCTTATTTTGAGCCTGAAAGCTTATATTAAGCCTACAAGTTTATTTCGAGCCAAAAATCTTATTTCGAGCCTAAAAGCTTATTTCAAGCCTGAAAGCTTATTTCGAGCCTGAAAGCTTATTTCGAGCCTGAAAGCTTATTTCGAGACTAGAAGCTTATTCCGAGCCTGAAAGCTTATTTCGAGCCTACAAGCTTATTTCGAGCCTAAAAGCTGATTTCGAGCCTACAAGCTTATTTCGAGCCTTAAAGCTTATTTCGAGCTTGCAAACTAATTTCGAGCCTGAAAGCTTATTTTGAGCCTACAAGCTCATTTCGAGCCTGAAAGCTTATATCGAGCCTACAAGCTTATTTCGAGCCCAAAAGCTTATTTCGAGCGTACAAGCTTATTTCGAGCCTGAAAGCTCATTTATAGCCTACAAGCTTATTTTGGGCTTAAAAGCTTATTTCAAGCCTAAAAGCTTATTTCGAGCCTGAAAGCTTATTTTGAGCATACAAGCTTATTTCGAGCCTAAAAGCTTATTTCAAGCCTACAAGCTTATTTGAAGCCTACAAGCTTATTTCGAGCCTACAAGGTTATTTCGAGCCTATAAGCTTATTTCAAGCCTTAAAGCTTATATCTAGCCTGGAAGCTTATTTCAAGTGTGAAAGCTTATTTTGAGCCATAAAGCTTATTTCGAGCCTGAAAGCTTATTTCAAGCCTAAAAGCTTATTTCAAGCCTAAAAGCTTATTTCGAGCCTAAAAGCATATTCAAGCCTGAAAGCTTATTTCGAGGGTGAAATCTTATTTCGAGCCTAAAAGCTTATTTCGTGCCTGAAAGCTTATTTTAAGCCTAAAAGCTTATTTCGAGCCTAAAAGCTTATTTCGAGCCTAAAAGCTATTTTGAGCCTAAAAGCTTATTTCAAGCCTATAAGCTTATTTCGAGCCTAAAAGCTTATTTCGAGCCTGAAAGCTTATTTCGAGCCTACAAGCTTATTTCAAGCCTAAAAGCTCATTTCGAGCCTAAAAGCTTATTTCAAGCCTAAAAGCTTATTTCGAGCCTGAAAGCTTATTTTAAGCCTACAAGTTTATTTCGAGCCTAAAATCTTATTTCGAGCCTAAAAGCTTATTTCGAGCCTAAAAGCTTATTTCGAGCCTATAAGCTTATTTCGACCCTACAAGCTTAGTCCGAGCCTGAAAGATTATTTTAACCCTACAAGTTTATTTCGAGCCTAAAATCTTATTTCGAGCCTAAAAGCTTATTTCGAGCCTAAAAGCTTATTTCGAGCCTACAAGCTTATTTCGAGCCTGAAAGATTATTTTTAGCCTACAAGCTTATTTCGAGCTTGAAAGCTTATTTTGAGCCTAAAGCTTATTTCGAACCTGAAAGCTTATTCCGAGCTTACAAGCTTATTTCGAGCCTAAAAGCTTATTCCAAGCCTGAAAGCTTATTTCAAGCCTAAAAGCTTATTTCAAGCCTAAAAAGTATTATTTCAAGCCTAAAAGCTTATTTCGAGCCTGAAAGCTTATTTCAAGCTTACAAGCTTATTTCGAGCCTAAATGCTTATTTCGAGCCTGAAAGCTTATTTCAAGCCTACAACTTATTTTGAGCCTGAAAGCTCATTTCAAGCCTACAAGTTTATTTCGAGCCTGAAAACTTATTTCAAGCCTAGAATCTTATTTCGAGCCTGAAAGCTTATTTCGAGCCTAAAAGCTTATTCCGAGCCTAAACTCTTATTTCGAGCCTACAAGCTTATTTGAGCCTGAAAGCTTATTTCGAGCCTACAAGCTTATTTCGAGCCTAAAAGCTTATTTCAAGCCTACAAGCTTATTTCGAGAATGAGAGCTTATTTCGAGCCTAAAAGCTTATTTTGGGCTTAAAATCTTATTTCAAGCCTACAAGCTTATTTCGAGCCTGGAAGCTTATTTAAAGCTTACAACTTATTTCGAGCCTTAAAGCTTATTTAGAGCCTGAAAGCTTATTTCGAGCCTGAATGCTTATTACGAGCCTAAAAGTTTATTTCAAGCCTAAAAGCTTATTTTGAGCCTGGAAGCTTTTTTCGAGCCTAAAAGCTTATTTCGAGCCTAAAAGCTTATTTCGAGCCTAAAAGCTTATTTTAAGCCTGAATGCTTATTTCAAGCATGGAAGCTTATTTCGAGCCTAAAAGCTTATTTTGAGTCTAAAAGCTTATTTCAAGCCTGAAAGCTTATTTCAAGCCTACAAGCTTATTTCAAGCCTACAAGCTTATTTCAATCCTAAAAGCTTATTTCGGGCCTTGAAGCTTATTTTGAGCCTACAAGCTTATTTCAAGCCTAAAGGCTTATTTCAAGAATAAAAGCTTATTTCGTGCCTGAAAGCTTATTTCGAGCCTAAAAGCTTATTTCAAGCCTAAAAGCTTTTTTCGAGCCTGAATCCTTATTTCAAGCCTACAAGCTTATTTCGAGCCTAAAAGCTTATTTCAAGCCTAAAAGCTTATTTCGTGCCTGAAAGCTTATTTCGAGCCTTAAAAGCTTATTTCAAGCCTAAAAGCTTATTTTGAGCCTGAAAGCTTATATTAAGCCTACAAGTTTATTTCGAGCCAAAAATCTTATTTCGAGCCTAAAAGCTTATTTCAAGCCTGAAAGCTTATTTCGAGCCTGAAAGCTTATTTCGAGCCTGAAAGCTTATTTCGAGCCTAGAAGCTTATTCCGAGCCTGAAAGCTTATTTCGAGCCTACAAGCTTATTTCGAGCCTAAAAGCTGATTTCGAGCCTACAAGCTTATTTCGAGCCTTAAAGCTTATTTCGAGCTTGCAAACTAATTTCGAGCCTGAAAGCTTATTTTGAGCCTACAAGTTCATTTCGAGCCTGAAAGCTTATATCGAGCCTACAAGCTTATTTCGAGCCCAAAAGCTTATTTCGAGCGTACAAGCTTATTTCGAGCCTGAAAGCTCATTTATAGCCTACAAGCTTATTTTGGGCTTAAAAGCTTATTTCAAGCCTAAAAGCTTATTTCGAGCCTGAAAGCTTATTTTGAGCATACAAGCTTATTTCGAGCCTAAAAGCTTATTTCAAGCCTACAAGCTTATTTGAAGCCTACAAGCTTATTTCGAGCCTACAAGGTTATTTCGAGCCTATAAGCTTATTTCAAGCCTTAAAGCTTATATCTAGCCTGGAAGCTTATTTCAAGTGTGAAAGCTTATTTTGAGCCATAAAGCTTATTTCGAGCCTGAAAGCTTATTTCAAGCCTAAAAGCTTATTTCAAGCCTAAAAGCTTATTTCGAGCCTAAAAGCATATTCAAGCCTGAAAGCTTATTTCGAGGGTGAAATCTTATTTCGAGCCTAAAAGCTTATTTCGTGCCTGAAAGCTTATTTTAAGCCTACAAGCTTATTTCGAGCCTAAAAGCTTATTTCGAGCCTAAAAGCTATTTTGAGCCTAAAAGCTTATTTCAAGCCTATAAGCTTATTTCGAGCCTAAAAGCTTATTTCGAGCCTGAAAGCTTATTTCGAGCCTACAAGCTTATTTCAAGCCTAAAAGCTCATTTCGAGCCTAAAAGCTTATTTCAAGCCTAAAAGCTTATTTCGAGCCTGAAAGCTTATTTTAAGCCTACAAGTTTATTTCGAGCCTAAAATCTTATTTCGAGCCTAAAAGCTTATTTCGAGCCTAAAAGCTTATTTCGAGCCTATAAGCTTATTTCGACCCTACAAGCTTAGTCCGAGCCTGAAAGATTATTTTAAGCCTACAAGTTTATTTCGAGCCTAAAATCTTATTTCGAGCCTAAAAGCTTATTTCGAGCCTAAAAGCTTATTTCGGGCCTACAAGCTTATTTCGAGCCTGAAAGATTATTTTTAGCCTACAAGCTTATTTCGAGCTTGAAAGCTTATTTTGAGCCTAAAGCTTATTTCGAACCTGAAAGCTTATTCCGAGCTTACAAGCTTATTTCGAGCCTAAAAGCTTATTCCAAGCCTGAAAGCTTATTTCAAGCCTAAAAGCTTATTTCAAGCCTACAAAGAATTATTTCAAGCCTAAAAGCTTATTTCGAGCCTGAAAGCTTATTTCAAGCTTACAAGCTTATTTCGAGCCTAAATGCTTATTTCGAGCCTGAAAGCTTATTTCAAGCCTACAACTTATTTCGAGCCTGAAAGCTCATTTCAAGCCTACAAGTTTATTTCGAGCCTGAAAACTTATTTCAAGCCTAGAATCTTATTTCGAGCCTGAAAGCTTATTTCGAGCCTAAAAGCTTATTCCGAGCCTAAACTCTTATTTCGAGCCTACAAGCTTATTTGAGCCTGAAAGCTTATTTCGAGCCTACAAGCTTATTTCGAGCCTAAAAGCTTATTTCAAGCCTACAAGCTTATTTCGACCCTGAAAGCTTATTTCGAGCCTACAAGCTTATTCCGAGCCTCTAAGCTTATTTCAAGCCTACAAACTTATTTCGAGCCTGGAAGCTTATTTCGAGCCTACAAGCTTATTTCGTGCCTAAAGCTTATTTCAAGCCTAAAAGCTTATTTCGAGCCTGAAAGCTTATTTCGAGCCTACAAGCTTATTTCGAGCCTAAAAGCTTATTTCAAGCCTACAAGCTTATTTCGAGAATGAGAGCTTATTTCGAGCCTAAAAGCTTATTTTGGGCTTAAAATCTTATTTCAAGCCTACAAGCTTATTTCGAGCCTGGATGCTTATTTTGTGCATACAAGCTTATTTCGAGCCTAAAAGCTTATTTCAAACCTACAAGCTTATTTTAAGCCTACAAGCTTATTTCGAGAGTACAAGCTTATTTCGAGCCTAAAAGCTCTTTTCAAGCCCAAAAGCTTATTTCGAGCCTGAAAGCTTATTTCAAGCCTAAAAGTTTATTTCGAGCCTAAAAGCTTATTTCGAGCCTGAAAGCTTATTTCAAGCCTACATGCTTATTTCAAGCCTAAAAGTTTATTTCGAGCCTTAAAGCTTATTTGAAGTCTACAAGCTTATTTCGAGCCTACAAGCTTATTTCGAGCCTAAAAGCTTATTTCAAGCCTAAAAGGTTATTTCGAGCCTGGAAGCTTATTTCAAGCCTAAAAGCTTATTTCGAGCCTAAAAGCTTATTTCGAGATTTAAAGCTTATTTCGAGCCTACAAACTTATTTCGAGCCCGAAAGCTTATTTCGAGCCTACAAGCTTATTTCAAGCCTACAAGCTTATTTCGAGCCTAAAAGCTTATTTCAAGCCTATAAGCTTTTAGGCTTGAAATAAGCTTTTAGGCTTGAAATAAGCTTTTAGGCTCGAAATAAGCTTTCAGGCACGAAATAAGCTTTTAGGCTTGAAATAAGCTTTTAGGCTAGAAATAAGCTTGTAGGCTCTAAATAAGCTTTAAGTCTCGAAATAAGCTTTTAGGCTTGAAATAAGCTTTTAGGCTCGAAATAAGCTTTCAGGCACGAAATAAGCTTTTATTCTTGAAATAAGCCCTTAGGCTCGAAATAAGCTTGTAGGCTCGAAATAAACTTTCAGGCTCGAAATAAGCTTTTAGGATTGAAATAAGCTTGTAGGGTCGAAATAAGCTTTCAGGCTTAAAATAAGCTTTTAGGCTCAAAATAATCTTTTAGGCTCGAAATAAGCTTCCATGCTTGAAATAAGCTTTCAGGCTTAAAATAAGCTTTTAGGCTCGAAACAAGCTTTTAGGCTCGAAATAAGCTTTTAGGCTCAAAATAAGCTTCCAGTCTCGAAATAAGCTTTTAGGCTTGAAATAAACTTTTAGGCTCGAAATAAGCATTCAGGCTCGAAATAAGCTTTCAGGCTCATAATAAGCCTTTCAGCACGAAATAAGCTTGTACGCTCGAAATAAGCTTCCAGGCTTGAAATAAGCTTTTAGGCTCGAAATAAGCTTTTAGGCTCGAAATAAGCTTTTAGGCTTGAAATAAGTTTTCAGGCTCGAAATAAGAATTTAGGCTTGAAATAAGCTTTCAGGCTCAAAATAAGCTTGATTGCTCTAACTAAGCTTGTAGGCTTCAAATAAGCTTGGAGGCTTGAAATAAGTTTTTAGGCCCAAAATAAGCTTGTAGGCCCGAAATAAGCTTTCTGGCTCGGAATAAGCTTTTAGGCTCGAAATAAGCTTTCAGGCTCGAAATAAGCTTTTAGGCTCGAAATAAGCTTGTAGGCTCGGAATAAGCTTCCAGGCTCGAAATAATCATTTAGGCTTGAAATAAGCTTTTAGGCTCGAAATAAGCTAGTAGGCTTGAAATAAGCTTCCAGGCTCGAAATAAGCTTGTAGGCTTGAAATAAGCTTTTAGGCTCGAAATAAGCTTTTAGGCTCGAAATAAAATTCCAGGCTCGAAATAAGCTTTCAGGCTCGAAAAAAGCTTTTAGGCTTGAAATAAACTTTTAGGCTCGAAATAAACTTTCAGGCTCGATTGATTGATTGAAAGTTTTCTGGTATCCGGACATCTAAGGTCATTGACGCCGATACCATTTACTGTATATGAAAATTAAAAGAGAATTCGATTAAAACCATAAAAATTAAGAAGTCATTAAAATAGTTAAATAGTTTTCAGAAGACCTGCTTCTGAAATAAATCTAAAAATTCCGCTCGCATAGTAAGACACATCATGTCCAAGAATCTTGGCAAGGATAAACCTGCCATCCTCACCTTGAGCCTCAAACAGATATCTATTTCTTAAGTTAGTAAAATTAGGGCATTCGGTCAACAAATGCCTCACTGTTAAAGGTACTAAGCAGTCCTCGCAATACGGTTGGTGTTGGCCCTTCAGCAGAAACTCGTGTGTCAACCGTGTGTGACCAATACGGAGACGACAAAGAGTCGTCTCCCATTTTCGGGGAATCATGTTATACCTCCAAGGTGATATGATATTTGTTACTTCCCTCATTTTATTGCCGTCTTGACTGTCCCAGTGCTGTTGCCATTTATCACAAACCAATTTCTTGATGTAAGGTAGGAGATCGTTACATGGAATGGGATACCTCCTTGGTAACAACTCGGATGCCGCATTCTTCGCCAGTAAATCTGCCTTCTCATTCCCAGACACACCTACATGTGCTGGAACCCAACAAAATCGAACAGTTATACCTTTCCGTCCAATAATAAAAAGCCATTCTAAAATCTTTAAAACTAGAGGGTTACTAGAATTAAAAACTTCTAAAGCTTGAAGAACACTCCTTGCATCACTAAAAACTGTAAAATTACCCTCCTTTTCCAAAGCTATTTTCTCAATAGCGGTTAATATGCCATACAGTTCGGCAGTAAATATGGAAGCTGTTAGAGGAAGTGCACCTCTACAATTAAAATCATTACTATGTACTCCAAATCCAACGCCAGCATCAGATTTGGAGCCATCAGTATATATAAAAGTCGATCCCCTATGTTCTTCGACATGTTCCATAAAAAGAGACCTGGATTCTAAGTCAGTCATATTCTTCTTAACTCCAATAAAGTATTTACAAAATGATATGTCAGGTAATTTCCATGGAGGTGTTGATGATACCTTGAATGGAAGTACCTTATTTCTAATTATATCCAGACTACTTAAAAATCGTTTCACCCGAAAGCCATAAGGTTGAGGAGATTTTGGGTGCAACTCAAAGTATGATGCGTGTCTTACAAGGCTTGCAGTCTGAAAGGCTAGAGAGCTAGGGAGTCTTTGCAATCTAAACCAATACCGAAGAATGGAAGACATTCGGTAAAGGTCTAGAGGTAACTCTCCAGCATCAACAAGGAGACTTGGGATAGGCGAGGTTTTAAAAGCTCCAGTAGATAATCTAATACCTGCATGATGTATCGAGTCTAATATTTTTAACCGGCTTGGGGTGGCTGAAGAATATACCTCACAACCATAACTAATTTTGGAAAAAATCAAGGCCTTGTATAATTTTAAAATAGTATTGCGGTCTGCCCCCCATGATGTATGGGACAATACTTTTAAGATATTCAGAGCTTCAACACAATTAGCTTTTAGCGCTTTTAGGTGAGAAACCCATGTAAGTCTACAGTCAAATATCAAACCTAAAAATTTGGTTTCCGATACACATGGTATCCGTTGACCTTTAATGTATATATCCGGGTCTGGATGTACTCCCCGGATACGACAAAAATGGACAATGGTAGTTTTACTTGTCGAGAACTTAAATCCATTCATGTCAGCCCACTGGATAATTTTATCAATAGAGAGTTGGATTTTTCTCTCAACCATTGCCATTCTAGTGCCAGCAAATGATATTGAGAGATCATCCACAAATAATGTTGAGAGAACATCCTGGGGAATTGCTGAGGATATCCCATTAATTGCTAGTGCAAAAAGGGTTACACTCAGCACACTACCCTGAGGAACTCCTTCTTCCTGGCACTTACTCTCTGATAGAGTTTCCCCCACTCTCACTTGAAAAACTCTACGTGAAAGAAATGCCTGAATAAATAGTGGCAGCTCTCCTCTCAATCCCAATTCATGAATGGTTTTAAGAATACCATATCTCCATGTGGTATCATATGCCTTTTCAAGGTCAAAAAATACTGTAACATGGTGCTGTTTGGAAGCAAAGGCTTCACAAATAGAAGACTCAAGTCGTATCAACACATCAGTCGTTGAGTGCATTTTTCGGAATCCACATTGAATCGGTGATAAAATACCTTTTTTTTCAAGGTACCATATCAGCCTTGCATTGACCATCTTCTCCATGATTTTACATAAACAAGATGTCAATGCAATAGGACGATAGTTTGCTGCTAAAAACTTGTCTTTACCGGGTTTTAAAAAAGCTAAAATAATGGCTAGTTCCCAAACACTTGGGTAACTATGATCATGCCATATTCTATTAATAATACTTAAAATAAATAGCTTTGTATTAAAATGTACATGTTTAATCATTGCATATGGAATTCCATCGGGTCCAGGGGCTGTATCATTGCAATGAGCAAGTGCGGAATCAAATTCTCTTTCAGTGAAAGGAGAATTATATGACTCTTCCCTTCTTGTTGCAAAATTTAAAATTTTCTTTTCTTCAGTGCTCCTATACTGGTGACCAGGGGCTCCTTCACACTTGCTAGATACATTTGAAAAATGATTAGCCAGGGCATTGCTAACTTCATTTGCTTCAGTTACATACTGGCCATTCACCCTCAACACTGGTGGTGGGTTGGGGGTGAATTTGCCAGCTATCTTTTTTACTTTCCTCCACACAGAAGATGGTGGTGTTCTACTGTTAATGGAGGAAACAAAAGACATCCATGACTGGCACCTTGCTTCTTTCATGGCACGACGGAACTGTGCTCTACATTTCTTGTACATAATTAAATTCTCATCAGTTCTGCGTCTACGCAATCGTGTTAGAGATCTTCTTGTGGCTCTGTGGAGTGCAGTTAGTTCTGAAGACCACCACGGGACTGGTCGTCGTTTGAATAACCCTGTTGTTTTGGGAATTGAATTGTCTCCTGCTGTATGAAGAGTTCCATTCAGTAGGTCTATGGCATCATCAACACTTTCAAACTGTTCTGCTTTCCCTTCGATTTCACTTAGCTCACAAAATTTAACCCAGTCTGCCTTGTCTAGATTCCAACGTGGCAATCTTTGCAAAGGCGGATCCTTGTTGGTGTTTATAATGATTGGTGCATGATCACTAGTATGCCAATCGTCTAATGTCCTCCAATCAAAATCAAGAAGGCAGTTAGAGCTTGCAATTGAAAGGTCAATGCATGACAAAGTACCTGTCTGCACATGGAAGTGTGTGGGCTCTCCTGTATTAAGGAGTCCCACATCCTCATTCTCCACAATTGATGAGATAATATTGCCCCTTGTGTTGGCCAAAACATCACCCCATAAAGGATGTCTACCATTCATATCTCCCAGTAAGAGAAAAGGTTGAGGGAGTTGTTGAATGACCTCTGCTAAATCATCATATAAAATATCATCATTTGGAGGTAAGTACAGAGAGCATATTGTATATTTTCTCCCTATATCAATTTGTACAACAACTGCCTGCAGGGTTGTACGTATAGATATAGGTATTTGGGGAACATCTCGACGAATGTACATGAGACTTCCGCCATGGCTCCCTACTCCGTGATCATAAGGTGTCCTATAACTAATATATTCGCGAGGACAAGGGGTATTAGCATCAAGCTTGCTCTCCTGGAGACATACAATTATGGGGGAATGCTCGTGAATTAAGAGCTTAAGTTCTTCATATTTGGCCCTCAAACCCTGACAATTCCATTGCAAAATGGATGAAAAAACTATGTATTATTTTCTGGAAGACATCTTTGATGAGGTCTTCCCATTGACAGTTTTTGATTTGACAATATTTTCTGTAGGCTTCTTAAGTTTGGGTCTTGATATATTAGGTTTTATATTAGCCTTTTCAGTGTTGTTGTTACCTATTTCTTGTGGGGGATGGTGGACCTCCACTTGAATTTTTGATTGATTCAAGAAATTTTCCTGTTGATCTGAAATATCAACAGGCAAAACATCATATCTATTTGATGACATAACTTTTGTGTTTTTAATGGATGGGTGTGAGAGAGATGGAGGTCTCTCTCTTTTCCTATTGACAGGTGGTGATTTATTAGGTTTTGATGCTTTCCCCACTACAGGCGCACCTGATAATTCTGTTTCATGTGGAACCTCCATCAAATCAGGCAAAGATATAGCCTGAGAGAGGTTAGAATTATCCTTTGTAGTGGGGGACAAAGGTTTACTAGAGGTGAGAAAGGTCTTGCGTGATATTCTTGCCTTATCCTCTAGAATTCTATCAGAAGATGGCAAATTTCTTTTCTGGGGAATAGAGGCAGTATTAGGTGGGCTGGATGTCTCCTGCCTCATTTTTTCTCCGGATTTCAATACTTTTGCATAACTTGCTGATTTACTCAATAGTCTCTTGGCATGCCCCACACTTATGTGTTCAATACTGGATTTATTGAGAGCAGCCTCTTCTAATTTATATTGCTGGCAGTTCCTATCCGTAGATTTGTGATTCAAATTGCAGTTTATACAATTGGCCTCTAGTGTACATTCTCCATGGTAAACATTAGAGCATGTACTGCACATTTTATCATTCTTACATACTTTAGATGGATGCCCATATCTATAGCAATTAAAACATTGCATTGGCTTCTGCTTAAAAGTTCGCACTTTAATTCGTTCATTCTCTATGTAAATGTGGAAAGGCACATCAGCATCCTGGAAAGTCAGGATAATCATTGACGTTCCAGGGACTTTATGCACTTTCCACACAGTTAAAGGACACATGGCCAATATCTCCTCTTCTGTGAATTCATATAAGTCTCTATTAAAAACTACTCCCCTTCCATAACTGAAGTTTAGATGGGGTTTCACATCCAGCTTTATGTCTTCGTTATCTGTATTTAAATTGGAAAGTATAACCGATTGAGTTTCTGATTTGGCATTTATTAGGAAACTGTTCTTTCCAAACCGAGATATATCTCCTGGTGCGATAGTACCTACTTTCTTTTGAAGAAATTTACATATTTTGAAATAATTTCCAGTACTCCCTTTTGATTGAGCAATAAGCCACTTTGGTGGTTTTGGCTTTCTCTGGGAAGGTACAACTACCTCTATACTTTTATCAATCCAATCTGCAGGCCTATACACATCCAGATTCTTGGGTACCCGATCGCAAAGAGCACCCTTGAAATTCAAATTACTGATTTTAATATTTATGATATCATTGATAGCTTTGAATGCTTCATCATGGTTATCAAATGATATCCATGAATCCCATTTGTCACCTTCAAGCCTCATCCTAATTTCCCTGATGTGACCATAACATTGAAATAATTTATATAGAACATCGTAATTGGTTTCAATGGGGATCTGAGTGATGTGAAGGATTCGCAAATTCTCCATGTCACCCAAATTATTTTGTTTTTGAACATAAGTAGCATGGTCCTTTAGAGTTTCCGGGTCGTCAACAGAGGGGTTAGTTTTAGGAGTAGAAGCAAGCCGGGTTATCCACCTCTTATCAGAGGATTTCAGTCCTCCTATCCCATGTGGCCCAACACGAGAAGAGGCTTCAGCGGGGACCAGTCCTCTATTAGAGAGGGGCTGCCTCTCTTAAGGTGGGCGTACACTGGTCAGTGGGGGTAGTTAGCCCCTCCCACCGACGACTCCAATGCCTAGCGTCACCCATTACCCGCAAATATGGGTGACTTAAAACCGGATCATTGGAGCCCGACTCTTAACAGACTTAGTCTGCACCCAATGGGGTCTGCCAGAGGGTGATGGCGTCTAAATTTGTACAGGTTGAGATGGCATGACATCCATCCCACCCTGCGTCAAATCCAAAGCAGCAGTCAAAACCTAAGTCGTACAACCTAAAGTCGTCAACAAGTTCATGCCCAAGAGGAAGAGATGGGAGAAAATAAGAAGTAATCAAAGGAACGGAGAGAAAGTGCTGACTAATTTAGTTGGATCAACAGTTGGGCACCGAGGTCCAGTGGGGAAGTAGTTCCCATTGTTCATTAGAGCCCAACTGCTAGTCCCTAAGCCCCCCATCCTCATCAAGGCTTCAGCATCTGGGGGGTTTCAGGCTCGAGATAAGCTTTCAGGCTCGAGATAAGCTTTCAGGCTCGAGATAAGCTTTTAGGCTCGAAATAAGCTTGTAGGCTTGAAATAAGCTTTTAGGATCAAAATAAGCTTTTAGGCTCGAAATAAGCTTTTAGGCTCGAAATAAGCTTGTAGGCTCGAAATAAGCTTTCAGGCTCGAAATAGGCTTTTAGGCTCGAAATAAGCTTTTAGGCTCGAAATAAGCTTTTAGGCTCGAAATAAGGTTGTAGGCTCGAAATAAGCTTGTAGGCTTCAAATAAGCTTTTAGGCTCGAAATAAGCTTTTAGGCTTGAAATAAGCTTTCAGGCTCGAAATAAGCTTTTAGGCTTGAAATAAGCTTTTAGGCTCGAAATAAGGTTGTAGGCTCGAAATAAGCTTGTAGGCTTGAAATAAGCTTCCAGGCTCGAAATGAGCTTGTAGGCTTGAAATAAGCTTTTATACTCGAAATAAGCTTGTAGGCTTGATTGATTGATTGATTGAAAGTTTTCTGGCATCCTGACATCTAAGGTCATTGACGCCGATACCATTTACTGTATATGAAAATTAAAAGCAAATTCAATTAAAACCATAAAAATTAAGAAGTCATTACAATGGTTAAATAGTTTTCAGAAGACCTGCTTCTGAAATAAATCTAAAAATTCCGCTCGCATAGTAAGACACATCATGTCCAAGAATCTTGGCAAGGATAAACCTGCCATCCTCACCTCGAGCCTCAAACAGATATCTATTTCTTAAGTTAGTAAAATTAGGGCATTCGGTCAACAAATGCCTCACTGTTAAAGGTACTAAGCAGTCCTCGCAATACGGTTGGTGTTGGCCCTTCAGCAGAAACTCGTGTGTCAACCGTGTGTGACCAATACGGAGACGACAAAGAGTCGTCTCCCATTTTCGGGGAATCATGTTATACCTCCAAGGTGATATGATATTTGTTACTTCCCTCATTTTATTGCCATCTTGACTATCCCAGTGCTGTTGCCATTTATCACATACCAATTTCTTGATGTAAGGTAGGAAATCGTTACATGGAATGGGATACCTCCTTGGTAGCAACTCGGATGCCGCATTCTTCGCTAGTAAATCTGCTTTCTCATTCCCAGACACACCTACATGTGCTGGAACCCAACAAAATCGAACAGTTATACCTTTCCGTCCAATAATAAAAAGCCATTCTAAAATCTTTAAAACTAGAGGGTTACTAGAATTAAAAACTTCTAAAGCCTGAAGAACACTCCTTGCATCACTAAAAATTGTAAAATTACCCTCCTTTTCCAAAGCTATTTTCTCAATAGCGGTTAATATGCCATACAGTTCGGCAGTAAATATGGAAGCTGTTAGAGGAAGTGCACCTCTACAGTTAAAATCATTACTATGTACTCCAAATCCAACGCCAGCATCAGATTTGGAGCCATCAGTATATATAAAAGTCGATCCTCTATGTTCTTCAACATGTTCCATAAAAAGAGACCTGGATTCTAAGTCAGTCAAATTCTTCTTAACTCCAATAAAGTATCTACAAAAAGATATGTCAGGTAATTTCCATGGAGGCGTTGATGATACCTTGAATGGAAGCACCTTATTTCTAATTATATCCAGATGGTTTAATAATTGGTTAACCCGAAACCCAAAAGGTTGAGGAGATTTTGGGTGCAACTCAAAGTAGGTTGAGTGCCTTACAAGGCTTGCAGTTTGAAAGGCTGAAGAATTGGGGAGTCTTTGCAATCTAAACCAATACCGAATAATAGAGGACATTCGGTAAAGGTCCAGAGGCAACTCCCCAGCATCAACAAGGAGACTTGTGATAGGGGAGGTTCTAAAGGCTCCTGTGGACAATCTAATGCTAGCATGATGTATTGAATCTAGTATTTTTAACCGGCTTGGGGTTGCTGAGGAGTATATTTCGCATCCATAACTAATTTTGGAAAATATCAAGGCCTTGTATAATTTTAAAATTGTATTGCGGTCTGCCCCCCATGATGTATGGGACAGGACTTTTAAAAGATTCATAGCTTCAACACATTTAGCTTTTAATGTTTTTAAGTGAGACACCCATGTAAGCCTACAATCAAATATCAACCCTAAAAATTTTGCTTCACTTGCACATGGGATCCGTTGACCTTTGATGTATATATCCGGGTCTGGATGTACTCCCCGTATACGACAGAAATGGACAATTGTAGTTTTACTTGTTGAGAACTTAAATCCATTCATATCGGCCCAATGGATAATTTTATCAATAGAGAGTTGGATTTTTCTCTCAACCATTGCCATTCTGGCTCCAGCAAATGATATGGAGAGATCATCCACAAATAATGTTGCAAGAACATCCCGGGGAATGACTGAGGATATCCCATTAATTGCTAGTGCAAAAAGGGTTACACTCAGCACACTCCCCTGAGGAACTCCTTCTTCCTGGCATTTACTCTGTGATAGAGCTTCCCCAACTCTCACTTGGAAAACTCTATGTGAAAGAAATGACTGGATGAATAGTGGTAGCTCACCTCTCAATCCGCACTCATGGATTCTTTTAAGTATACCGTATCTCCATGTGGTATCATATGCCTTTTCAAGATCAAAAAAAACTGTCACATGGTGCTGTTTGGAAGCAAAGGCTTCACAAATAGAAGACTCAAGTCGTATCAACACATCAGTCGTTGAGTGCATTTTCCTGAATCCACATTGAATGGGTGATAAAATATTCTTCTTTTCAAGGTACCAAATCAGTCTTGCATTGACCATCTTCTCCATGATTTTACATAAACAAGATGTCAATGCAATAGGTCGGTAGTTTGCTGCTAAAAACTTGTCCTTACCGGGTTTTAAAAAGGCTAAAATAATTGCTAGTTCCCAAACACTTGGATAACTAGTATCATGCCATATTCTATTAAAAATGCTTAAAATAAATAACTTTGTATTAAAAGGTACATGTTTAATCATTGCATATGGAATTCCATCGGGTCCAGGGGCTGTATCGTTACAAGTAGCAAGAGCAGAATCAAATTCTCTTTCAGTAAAAGGAGAATTGTATGACTCCTGCTTTCTTGTTGCGAAGTTTAAAACTTTCTTTTCTTCATTGCTCCTATACTGGTGACCAGGAGCTGCTTGACACTTGCGCGATACATTTGAGAAATGGTCAGCCAGGGCATTGCTAACTTCGGTTGCTCCAGTCATATACTGGCCATTTATCTTTAACACTGGTGGTGGGTTTGGGGTGAATTTTCCTGCTATCTTTTTGACTTTCCTCCACACAGATGATGTTGGTGTTCTACTGTTGATGGAGGAAACAAAGGACATCCAAGACTGGCGCCTAGCTTCTTTCATGGCACGGCGGAACTGTGCTCTACATTTCTTGTATATGACTAAATTCTCCTCATTACGGTGCATGCGCAATCGAGTTAAAGACTTTCTTGTGGCTCTGTGCAGGGCAGTTAGTTCTGATGACCACCAGGGGACTGGTCGTCGTCTGAATATCCCAGTTGTTTTGGGAATGGAATTCACTCCTGCTGTGTGAAGAGTTCCATTAAGTAAGTCTATGGCATCATCAACTCTTTCAAACTGTTCTGCATTTCCTTCAATTTCACTTAACTCCCGAAATCTATTCCAGTCCGCCTTATCAAGATTCCATCGAGGTGATCTTTGTAAAGGTGGACCATTGTTGGTGTTTATAATGATTGGTGCATGATCACTAGTATGCCAATCATCTAATGTTCTCCAATTAAAATCGAGAAGACAGTTAGAGCTTGCAACCGATAAGTCAATGCAGGACAAGGTACCTGTCTGTACATGAAAATGTGTGGGCTCTCCTGTATTGAGGAGTCCGACATCTTCATTCTCCAAAATTGACGATATAATATTACCCCTTGCATTTGCTAAAACATCACCCCATAAAGGATGTCTACTATTAAGGTCTCCTAGTAAGAGAAAGGGTTGTGGGAGTTGTTTAATCACCTCTACTATATTATCATATGAGATGTTATCATTTGGAGGCAAGTAAAGAGAACAGATTGTGTATTTTCTCCCTATATCAATCTGTACAGCCACTGCCTGCAGAGGGGTACAGATAGACAAAGATATTTGGGGAACATCTCGACGAACGTATATAAGACTTCCCCCATGGCTCCCTGCTCGTTGATCATATGGTGTCCTATAGCTAACATACTCTCGAGGACAAGGAGTATTAGCATCGAGCTTGCTTTCTTGTAGACATACTGTTATAGGGGAGTGCTCACGTATGAGGAGCTTAAGTTGTTCATATTTCGCCCTTAAACCCTGGCAATTCCATTGCAGAATGGTGGAAAAAACTATGTTTTATTTTTTGGAAGACACCTTAGATGAAGTCTTCCCATTGGCAATATTTGATCTAACAATGTTTCCCGGAGGTAACTCTAGAGAGGATCTTGATATAGTGGGTTTTGTGTTTCTCTTTTTCTTTGTGTCCTTTTGATCTAATTGTTGAGGAGGATGGTGGACCTCAACTTGAATTTCTGATTGGTTCAATTTACCTTCTAGTTGTTCAGAAACATCAGCAGACAAGATATCATATTTATTGGAAGTCGTGACTTTAATGTTTCTTATGGTAGGAGAGAGGGAGGGAGGTCTCTCTCTTTTTCGATTAAAAGGTTGTGATCTGTCAGGTTTTTGCGACTTCCCCACTACGGGTTCACCAGGTAAATTGGTTTCGAGTGCAACCTCCATCAGATCAGGCAAGGAAACGGCCTGTGAGAGGTTTGTACTATTGTTTAAAATCGGAGTAGTTGGCTTTTGAATAATTTTCAGATCTTTAAGTGTCCGTTTTGATTTTTCCACAATTTCTGGATATAGATTTTCGATGGGACTTTCAACCTCTTTAACTACTTTCATTTGTTTCTTTATTTTAGAAGTAGAGATATAATTTTCGTCTGTGTGGTTTGACAAGTTTTTCTTCAGAACCATTGAAAAAGGTTCCCCTGGTCTTATTTGCTTTTCAAGAGCTCTTTTACGAGCCTCTTTAAAAGTAACCCTTTCCATGGTCCTAATGGCCTGGATTTCTTTTTCAAAAATAAACTTTACACAGCTTTTAGATGTAGCTGGGTGTGCTTCCCCACAATGTATGCAATTAGGGTTTTCTATGCATACTCCATGACTACTTTTTCCACAGTTGGCACAAACAGCTGGCTTATTGTTTAGTTTTTCTTTACATTTCTGGCTTAAATGGCCATACATTTGGCAATGATAACATCGCAATGGTGACGGGATATATTGTTTTACCTTCAAAGATAGCCATCCAGCTTTTATAACATTTGGTAATCGGCATTGATCAAATGTTATAATCAGAGTAGCAAGAGGGATACGTTGTTCTCCAACTCTCTTTCTCATTCTGACTACTTTAACTACTCCTTGACTTCTCAGTTCATCCTCTATTTCTTTCTCCTCTATATCCAACAATTCTGGAGCATATATCACACCTCTACTCTGGTTGAAAGTAGGGTGTGAAACGCATTTTACGCTATGACCATTCAATGTTGTAAGTGTTTTTAACCTTTCACCTTGTAATGGGGAGAGTGTCTCTATCAAGAGACTTCATTTTCCCTGGGGTAAAATTTTTGGCTGCCCTCCACATAAGGTAACTATTTCTCTATTAGCTTTAAAAACATTTATACGCTCATTTCTTCCGTTTTCAAATTCCGAGATAAAAATTTTTTCATAATTCACTACTTCATAGTGACCAGGTAATACTTCTACTTTTCTATATCTTTCTGTACTGTCATAATTTTTCACTCTCTCTCTCTTCTTCTCTAGCATTTTATTATTCACATGACGTGAATAAGGTTCTAACGTTACAATGTTAGAACCCGAGTTGGAGCTGTCTGTGCCGAGGTCCATGTTTGTATTTTCCAGGTCGTCAACAGAGGTGTTGGGTTTTTTTGAAAAAGCAAGCCGGGTTATCCACCTCTTATCGGAGGATGTCAGTCCTCCTATCCCATGTGGCCCAACACGAGAAGAGGCTTCAGCGGGGACCAGTCCTCTATTAGAGAGGGGCTGCCTCTCTTAAGGTGGGCGTACACTGGTCAGTGGGGGTAGTTAGCCCCTCCCACCGTCGACTCCAATGCCTGGCGTCACCCATTACCCGCAAATATGGGTGACTTAAGACCGGATCACTGGAGCCCGACTCTTAACAGACTTGGTCTGCACCCAATGGGGTCTGCCAGAGGGTGATGGCATCTAAATTGGCACAGGTTGAGATGGAATGCAGTCCATCCCACACTGTGCCAAATCCAAAGCAGCATCCAAAGTAAAATCGTCAACAATATCGAGCCCAAAAGGAAGAGATGGGAGAAAAAAAGAAATAATCAAAAGTAAAAGAGAAAGTGCTGACTGATTTAGTTGAATCGACAGCTGGGCACCGAGGTCCAATGGGAAATAGTTCCCACTGTTCATTAGAGCCCAGCTGCTAATCCCTAAGCCCCCCATCCTCGTCAAGGCTTCAGCATCTGGGGGGTTGTAGGCTTGAAATAAGCTTTCAGGCTCGAAATAAGCTTTTAGGATGGAAATAAGCTTTTAGGCTCGAAATAAGCTTGTTGGCTCGAAATAAGCTTGTAGGCTTGAAATAAGCTTTCAGGGTTGAAATGAGCTTTTAGGCTCGAAATAAGCTTCCAGGCTCAAAATAAGCTCCCAGGCTCGAAATAAGCTTCTAGGCTTGAAATAAGCTTTTAGGCTCGAAATAAGCTTGTAGGCTTGAAATAAGCTTCCAGGCTCGAAATAAGCTTTTCGGCTTGATATAAGCTTTTAGGCTCGAAATAAGCTTTTAGGATGGAAATAAGCTTTTAGGCTCGAAATAAGCTTGTAGGCTCGAAATAAGCTTGTAGGCTTGAAATAAACTTTCAGGGTTGAAATGACCTTTTAGGCTTGAAATAAGCTTCCAGGCTCGAAATAAGCTCACAGGCTCGAAATAAGCTTCTAGGCTTGAAATAAGCTTTTAGGCTCGAAATAAGCTTGTAGGCTTGAAATAAGCTTCCAGGCTCGAAATAAGCTTTTCGGCTTGAAATAAGCTTTTAGGCTCGAAATAAGCTTTTAGGATGAAATAAGCTTCTAGGCTTGAAATAAGCTTTTAGGCTCGAAATAAGATTGTAGGCTTGAAATAAGCTTCCAGGCTCGAAATAAGCTTTTCGGCTTGAAATAAGCTTTTAGGCTCGAAATAAGCTTTTAGGATGGAAATAAGCTTTTAGTCTCGAAATAAGCTTGTAGGCTCGAAATAAGCTTGTAGGCTTGAAATAAGCTTTCAGGGTTGAAATGAGCTTTTAGGCTCGAAATAAGCTTCCAGGCTCGAAATAAGCTCCCAGGCTCGAAATAAGCTTCTAGGCTTGAAATAAGCTTTTAGGCTCGAAATAAGCTTGTAGGCTTGAAATAAGCTTCTGGGCTCGAAATAAGCTTTTTGGCTTGAAATAAGCTTTTAGGCTCGAAATAAGCTTTTAGGCTCGAAATAAGCTTTTAGGCTCGAAATAAGCTTGTAGGCTCGAAATAAGCTTTCAGGCTCAAATAAGCTCTTAGGCTCGAATTAATAGTTTAGGCTCGAAATAAGCTTGCAGGCTTGAAATAAGCTTTCAGGCTTGAAATAAGCTTTTAGGCTTGAAATAAGTTTTCAGGCTCGAAATAAACTTGTAGGCTTGAAATAACCTTTCAGGCTCGAAATAAGCTTGTAGGCTTGAAATAAGCTTTCAGGCTCGAAATAAGCATTTAGGCTTGAAATAAGCTTGTAGGCTAGAAATAAGCTTGTAAGCTTGAAATAAGCTTTCAGGCTCGAAATAAGCTTTTAGGCTTGAAATAAGCTTTTTAGGCTTGAAATAAGCTTTTAGGCTTGAAATAAGCTTTCAGGCTTGAAATAAGCTTTTAGGCTCGAAATAAGCTTGTAAGCTCGGAATAAGCTTTCAGGATCGAAATAAGCTTTTAGTCTCGAAATAAGCTTTTAGGCTTGAAATAAGCTTTTTCGGCTTGAATTAAGCTTTTAGGCTTGAAATAAGCTTTCAGGCTTGAAATAAGCTTTCAGGCTCGAAATAAGCTTTTAGGCTTGAAATAAGTTTTCAGGCTCGAAATAAACTTGTAGGCTTGAAATAAGCTTTCAGGCTCGAAATAAGGTTGTACGCTTGAAATAAGCTTTCAGGCTCGAAATAAGCATTCAGGCTTGAAATAAGCTTTTACGCTCGAAATAAGCTTGTATGCTTGAAATAAGCTTTCAGGCTCGAAATAAGCTTTTAGGCATGAAATAAGCTTTTTAGGCTTGAAATAAGCTTTTAGGCTCGAAATAAGCTTCCAGGCTTGAAATAAGCTTTTAGGCTCGAAATAAGCTTGTAAGCTCGAAATAAGCTTGTAGGCTCGAAATAATCTTTCAGGCTCGAAATAAGCTTGTAGGCTCGAAATAAGCTTTCAGGCTCAAAATAGGCTTTTAGGCTCAAAATAAGCTTGAAGGCTTAAAATAAGCTTTCACGCTCGAAATAAGATTTTAGGCTTGAAATAAGCTTTTAGTCTCGAAATGGGCTTTTAGGCTTGAAATAAGCTTGTAGGCTAGAAATAAGCTTTCAGGCTCGAAATAAGCTTTTAGGCTCAAAATAAGCTTTTAGGCTCGAAATAAGCTTGTAGGCTTGAAATAAGCTTTTAGGCTCAAATAAGCTTTTAGGCTCGAAATAATCTTTTAGGCTTGAAATAAGCTTGTAGGCTTGAAATAAGCTTTCAGGCTCGAAATAAGCTTTTAAGCTCGAAATAAGCCTTTAAACTCGAAATAAGATTTCAGGCTTGAAATAAGTTTTCAGGCTTGAAATATGCTTTTAGGCTCGAAATAAGCTTTCAGGCTCGAAATAAGCTTATAGGCTTGGAATAAGCTTTCAGGCTCGAAATAAGCTTTTAGGCTCAAAATAAGCTTTTGGGCTTGAAATAAGCTTTCAGGCTCGATATAAGCTTTAAGGCTTGAAATAAGCTTTTAGGCTCGAAATAAGCTTGTAGGCTTGAAATAAGCTTTCAGGCTCGAAATAAGCTCCCAGGCTTGAAATAAACTTCTAGGCTTGAAATAAGCTTTTAGGCTCGAAATAAGCTTGTAGGCTTGAAATAAGCTTCTAGGCTCGAAATAAGCTTTTTGGCTTGAAATAAGCTTTTAGGCTCGAAATAAGCTTTTAGGCTCGAAATAAGCTTTTAGGCTCGAAATAAGCTTGTAGGCTCGAAATAAGCTTTCAGGCTCAAATAAGCTCTTAGGCTCGAAATAATAGTTTAGGCTCGAAATAAGCTTGCAGGCTTGAAATAAGCTTTCAGGCTCGAAATAAGCTTTTAGGCTTGAAATAAGTTTTCAGGCTCGAAATAAACTTGTAGGCTTGAAATAACCTTTCAGGCTCGAAATAAGCTTGTAGGCTTGAAATAAGCTTTCAGGCTCGAAATAAGCATTTAGGCTTGAAATAAGCTTGTAGGCTCGAAATAAGCTTGTAAGCTTGAAATAAGCTTTCAGGCTCGAAATAAGCTTTTAGGCTTGAAATAAGCTTTTTAGGCTTGAAATAAGCTTTTAGGCTTGAAATAAGCTTTCAGGCTTGAAATAAGCTTTTAGGCTCGAAATAAGCTTGTAAGCTCGGAATAAGCTTTCAGGATCGAAATAAGCTTTTAGTCTCGAAATAAGCTTTTGGGCTTGAAATAAGCTTTTTCGGCTTGAATTAAGCTTTTAGGCTTGAAATAAGCTTTCAGGCTTGAAATAAGCTTTCAGGCTCGAAATAAGCTTTTAGGCTTGAAATAAGTTTTCAGGCTCGAAATAAACTTGTAGGCTTGAAATAAGCTTTCAGGCTCGAAATAAGCTTGTACGCTTGAAATAAGCTTTCAGGCTCGAAATAAGCATTCAAGCTTGAAATAAGCTTTTACGCTCGAAATAAACTTGTATGCTTGAAATAAGCTTTCAGGCTCGAAATAAGCTTTTAGGCATGAAATAAGCTTTTTAGGCTTGAAATAAGCTTTTAGGCTTGAAATAAGCTTTCAGGCTTGAAATAAGCTTTTAGGCTCGAAATAAGCTTGTAAGCTCGGAATTAGCTTTCAGGTTCGAAATAAGCTTTAGGCTCCAAATAAGCTTTTAAGCTTGAAATAAGCTTTCAGGTTCAAAATAAGCTTTTCAGCTTGAAATAAGCTTGTAGGGTCGAAATAATCTTTCAGGCTCGAAATAAGCTTGTAGGCTCGAAATAAGCTTTCAGTCTCGAAATAAGCTTGTAGGCTCAAAATAGGCTTTTAGGCTCAAAATAAGCTTGTAGGCTCGAAATAAGCTTTCAGGCTCGAAATAAGATTTTAGGCTCGAAATAAACTTGAAGGCTTAAAATAAGCTTTTAGGCTTGAAATGAGCTTTTAGGCTTGAAATAAGCTTGTAGGCTAGAAATAAGCTTTCAGGCTCGAAATAAGCTTTTAGGCTCAAAATAAGCTTTCAGGCTCGAAATAAGCTTGTAGGCTTGAAATAAGCTTTTAGGCTCAAATAAGCTTTTAGGCTCGAAATAAGCTTTTAGGCTTGAAATAAGCTTGTAGGCTTGAAATAAGCTTTCAGGCTCGAAATAAGCTTTTAAGCTCGAAATAAGCCTTTAAGCTCAAAATAAGATTTCAGGCTTGAAATAAGCTTTCAGGCTTGAAATATGCTTTTAGGCTCGAAATAAGCTTTTAGGCTCGAAATAAGCTTATAGGCTTGGAATAAGCTTTCAGGCTCGAAATAAGCTTTTAGGCTTAAAATAAGCTTCTGGGCTTAAAATAAGCTTTCAGGCTCGATATAAGCTTTAAGGCTTGAAATAAGCTTTTAGGCTCGAAATAAGCTTGTAGGCTCGAAATAAGCTTGTAGGCTTCAAATAAGCTTGTAGGCTTGAAATAAGCTTTTAGGCTCGAAATAAGCTTGTATGCTCAAAATAAGCTTTCAGGCTCGAAATAAGCTTGTAGACTTGAAATAAGCTTTTAGGCCCAAAATAAGCTTGTAGGCTCGAAATAAGCTTTCAGGCTCGAAATAAGCTTGTACTCTCGAAATAAGCTTTTAGGCTCGAAATAAGCTTTCAGGCACGAAATAAGCTTTTAGGCTTGAAATAAGCTTTTAGGCTGGAAATAAGCTTGTAGGCTCGAAATAAGCTTTCAGTCTCGAAATAAACTTTTAGGCTTGAAATAAGCTTTTAGGCTCGAAATAAGCTTTCGGGCACGAAATAAGCTTTTATTCTTGAAATAAGCCCTTAGGCTCGAAATAAGCTTGTAGGCTCGAAATAAACTTTCAGGCTCGAAATAAGCTTCTAGGATTGAAATAAGCTTGTAGGCTCGAAATAAGCTTGTAGGCTTGAAATAAGCTTTCAGGCTTGAAATAAGCTTTTAGGCTCAAAATAAGCTTTTAGGCTCGAAATAAGCTTCCATGCTTGAAATAAGCTTTCAGGCTTAGAATAGGCTTTTAGGCTCGAAACAAGCTTTTAGGCTCGAAATAAGCTTTTAGGCTCAAAATAAGCTTCCAGGCTCGAAATAAGCTTTTAGGCTTGAAATAAACTTTTAGGCTCGAAATAAGCATTCAGGCTCGAAATAAGCTTTCAGGCTCGAAATAAGCCTTTCAGCACAAAATAAGCTTGTACGCTCGAAATAAGCTTCAGGGCTTGAAATAAGCTTTTAGGCACGAAATAATATTTTAGGCTCGAAATGAGCTTGTAGGCTTGAAATAAGCTTTCAGGGTCGAAATAAGCTTTTAGGCTCGAAATAAGGTTTTAGGCTTGAAATAAGTTTTCAGGCTCGAAATAAGCATTTAGGCTTTAAATAAGCTTTCAGGCTCAAAATAAGCTTGTATGCTCTAAATAAGCTTGTAGGCTTCAAATAAGCTTTGAGGCTTGAAATAAGTTTTTAGGCCCAAAATAAGCTTGTAGGCCCGAAATAAGCTTTCTGGCTCGAAATAAGCTTTTAGGCTCGAAATAAGCTTCCAAGCTCGGAATAAGCTTGTAGGCTCGAAATAAGCTTTTAGGCTCGAAATAAGCTTGTAGGCTCAGAATAAGCTTCCAGGCTCGAAATAATCATTTAGGCTTGAAATAAGCTTTCAGGCTCGAAATAAGCTAGTAGGCTTGAAATAAGCTTCCAGGCTCGAAATAAGCTTGTAGGCTTGAAATAAGCTTTTAGGCTCAAAATAAGCTATTAGGCTCGAAATAAAATTCCAGGCTCGAAATAAGCTTTCACCCTCGAAAAAAGCTTTTAGGCTTGAAATAAACTTTTAGGCTCGAAATAAACTTTCAGGCTCGAGATAAGCTTTCAGGCTCGAGATAAGCTTTCAGTCTCGAGATAAGCTTTTAGGCTCGAAATAAGCTTGTAGGCTTGAAATAAGCTTTTAGGATCGAAATAAGCTTTTAGGCTCGAAATAAGCTTTTAGGCTCGAAATAAGCTTGTAGGCTCGAAATAAGCTTGTAGGCTCGAAATAAGCTTTCAGGCTCAAAATAGGCTTTTAGGCTCGAAATAAGCTTTAAGGCTCGAAATAAGCTTTTAGGCTCGAAATAAGGTTGTAGGCTCGAAATAAGCTTGTAGGCTTCAAATAAGCTTTTAGGCTCGAAATAAGCTTTTAAGCTTGAAATAAGCTTTCAGGCTCGAAATAAGCTTTTAGGCTTGAAATATGCTTTTAGGCTCGAAATAAGGTTGTAGGCTCGAAATAAGCTTGTAGACTTCAAATAAGCTTTTAGGCTCGAAATAAGCTTTTAGGCTTGAAATAACCTTGTAGGCATGAAATAAGTTTTCAGGCTTGAAATAAGCTTTCAGGCTCGAAATAAGCTTTTAGGCTTCAAATAAGCTTGTAGGTTTGAAATAAGCTTTTAGGCTCGAAATAAGCTTGTGTGCTCAAAATAAGTTCCAGGCTCGAAATAAGATTGTAGGCTTGAAAAAAGATTTTAGGCCCAAAATAAGCTTGTAGGCTCGAAAAAAACTTTCAGGCTCGAAATAAGCTTGTAGGCTCAAAATAAGCATTTAGGCTCGAAAAAAGCTTGTAGGCTCGAAATAAGCTTTCAGGCACAAAATAAGCTTGTAGGCTGGAAATAAGCTTTTAGGCACGAAATAAGCTTGTAGGGTCGAAATAAGCTTCCAGGCTCGAAAAAATTTTGTAGGCTTGAAATAAGCTTTTAGGCTCGGAATAAGCTTGTAGGCTCGAAATAAGCTTCTAGGTTCGAAATAAGCTTGTAGGCTTGAAATAAGCTTTTAGGCTTGAAATAAGCTTCCAGGCTCGAAATAAGCTTTTAGGCTCGAAATAAGCTCATAGGCTCGAAATATGCTAGCAGGCTTGAAATAAGCTTCCAGGCTCGAAATGAGCTTGTAGGCTTGAAATAAGCTTTTATACTCGAAATAAGCTTGTAGGCTTGAAATAAGCTTTCAGGCTCGAAATAAGCTTTTAGGATGGAAATAAGCTTTTAGGCTCGAAATAAGCTTGTTGGCTCGAAATAAGCTTGTAGGCTTGAAATAAGCTTTCAGGGTTGAAATGAGCTTTTAGGCTCGAAATAAGCTTCCAGGCTCAAAATAAGCTCCCAGGCTCGAAATAAGCGTCTAGGCTTGAAATAAGCTTTTATGCTCGAAATAAGCTTGTAGGCTTGAAATAAGCTTCCAGGCTTGAAATAAGCTTTTCGGCTTGAAATAAGCTTTTAGGCTCGAAATAAGCTTTTAGGCTCGAAATAAGCTTTTAGGCTCGAAATAAGCTTGTAGGCTTGAAATAAACTTTCAGGGTTGAAATGACCTTTTAGGCTTGAAATAAGCTTCCAGGCTCGAAATGAGCTCACAGGCTCGAAATAAGCTTCTAGGCTTGAAATAAGCTTTTAGGCACGAAATAAGCTTGTAGGCTTGAAATAAGCTTCCAGGCTCGAAATAAGCTTTTCGGCTTGAAATAAGCTTTTAGGCTCGAAATAAGCTTTTAGGATGGAAATAAGCTTCTAGGCTTGAAATAAGCTTTTAGGCTTGAAATAAGCTTGTAGGCTTGAAATAAGCTTCCAGGCTCGAAATAAGCTTTTCGGCTTGAAATAAGCTTTTAGTCTCGAAATAAGCTTTTAGGATGGATATAAGCTTTTAGGCTCGAAATAAGCTTGTAGGCTCGAAATAAGCTTGTAGGCTTGAAATAAGCTTTCAGGGTTGAAATGAGCTTTTGGGCTCGAAATATGCTTCCAGGCTTGAAATAAGCTCACAGGCCCAAAATAAGCTTCTAGGTTTGAAATAAGCTTTTAGGCTCGAAATAAGCTTGTAGGCTTGAAATAAGCTTCTAGGCTCGAAATAAGCTTTTTGGCTTGAAATAAGCTTTTAGGCTCGAAATAAGCTTTTAGGCTCGAAATAAGCTTTTAGGCTCGAAATAAGCTTGTAGGCTCGAAATAAGCTTTATGGCTCAAATAAGCTCTTAGGCTCGAAATAATAGTTTAGGCTCGAAATAAGCTTGCAGGCTTGAAATAAGCTTTCAGGCTCGAAATAAGCTTTAAGGCTTGAAATAAGTTTTCAGGCTCGAAATAAACTTGTAGGATTGAAATAACCTTTCAGGCTCGAAATAAGCTTGTAGGCTTGAAATAAGCTTTCAGGCTCGAAATAAGCATTTAGGCTTGAAATAAGCCTGTAGGCTCGAAATAAGCTTGTAAGCTTGAAATAAGCTTTCAGGCTCGAAATAAGCTTTTAGGCTTGAAATAAGCTTTTTAGGCTTGAAATAAGCTTTTAGGCTTGAAGTAAGCTTTCAGGCTTGAAATAAGCTTTTAGGCTCGAAATAAGCTTGTAAGCTCAGAATAAGCTTTCAGGATCGAAATAAGCTTTTAATCTCGAAATAAGCTTTTAGGCTTAAAATAAGCTTTTTCGGCTAGAATTAAGCTTTTAGGCTTGAAATAAGCTTTCAGGCTTGAAATAAGCTTTCAGGCTCGAAATAAGCTTTTAGGCTTGAAATAAGTTTTCAGGCTCGAAATAAACTTGTAGGCTTGAAATAAGCTTTCAGGCTCGAAATAAGCTTGTACGCTTGAAATAAGCTTTCAGGCTCGAAATAAGCATTCAGGCTTGAAATAAGCTTTTACGCTCGAAATAAGCTTGTATGCTTGAAATAAGCTTTCAGGCTCGAAATAAGCTTTTAGGCATGAAATAAGCTTTTTAGGCTTGAAATAAGCTTTTAGGCTTGAAATAAGCTTTCAGGCTTGAAATAAGCTTTTAGGCTCGAAATAAGCTTGTAAGCTCGGAATTAGCTTTCAGGCCCGAAATAAGCTTTAGGCTCAAAAGGAGCTTGTAAGCTTAAAATAAGCTTTCAGGTTCAAAATAAGCTTTTCAGCTCGAAATAAGCTTGTAGGCTCGAAATAATCTTTTAGGCTCGAAATAAGCTTGTAGGCTCGAAATAAGCTTTCAGTCCCGAAATAAGCTTGTAGGCTCAAAATAGGCTTTTAGGCTCAAAATAAGCTTGTAGGCCCGAAATAAGCTTTCAGGCTTGAAATAAGATTTTAGGCTCGAAATAAACTTGAAGGCTTAAAATAAGCTTTCAGGCTGGAAATAAGCTTTTAGGCTTGAAATAAGCTTTTAGGCTCGAAATGAGCTTTTAGGCTTGAAATAAGCTTGTAGGCTAGAAATAAGCTTTCAGGCTCGAAATAAGCTTTTAGGCTCAAAATAAGCTTTTAGGCTCGAAATAAGCTTGTAGGCTTAAAATAAGCTTTTAGGCTCAAATAAGCTTTTAGGCTCGAAATAAGCTTTTAGGCTTGAAATAAGCTTGTAGGCTTGAAATAAGCTTTCAGGCTCGAAATAAGCTTTTAAGCTCGAAATAAGCCTTTAAGCTCGAAATAAGATTTCAGGCTTTAAATAAGCTTTCAGGCTTGAAATATGCTTTTAGGCTCAAAATAAGCTTTTAGGCTCGAAATAAGCTTATAGGCTTGGAATAAGCTTTCAGGCTCGAAATAAGCTTTTAAGCTCAAAATAAACTTTTCGGCTTGAAATAAGCTTTCAGGCTCGATATAAGCTTTAAGGCTTGAAATAAGCTTTTAGGCTCGAAATAAGCTTGTAGTCTCGAAATAAGCTTTTAGGCTTCAAATAAGCTTGTAGGCTTGAAATAAGCTTTTAGGCTCGAAATAAGCTTGTATGCTCAAAATAAGCTTTCAGGCTCGAAATAAGCTTGTAGACTTGAAATAAGCTTTTAGGCCCAAAATAGGCTTGTAGGCTCGAAATAAGCTTTCAGGCTCGAAATAAGCTTGTACGCTCGAAATAAGCTTTTGGGCTCGAAATAAGCTCGTAGGCTCGAAATAAGCTTTCAGGCTCGAAATAAGCTTTTAGGCTCGAAATAAGCTTTCAGACTCAAAATAAGTTTGTAGGCTTGAAATAAGCTTTAAGGCTCGAAATAAGGTTGTAGGCTCGAAATAAGCTTTTAGGCTCTAAATAAGCTCGTGGGCTCGAAATAAGCTTTCAGGCTCGGAATAAGCTTGTAGGCTCGAAATAAGCTTGTAGGTTAGAAATAAGATTTCAGGCTCGAAATAATATTTTAGGCTCGAAATAAACTTGTAGGCTTAAAATAAGCTTTCAGGCTCGAAATAAGCTTTTAGGCTTGAAATAAGCTTTTAGGCTCGAAATAAGCTTTTAGGCACGAAATAAGCTTGTAGGCTCGAAATAAGCTTTCAGGCTTGAAATAAGCTTTTAGGCTTGAAATAAGCTTTAAGACTCGAAATAAGCTTTCAGGCTCGAAATAAGCTTTTAGAATTGAAATAAGCTTGTAGGCTCGAAATAAGCTTTTAGGCCCGAAATAAGCTTTTAGGCTCGGAATAAGCTTGTAGGCTCGAAATAAGCTTGTAGGGTCGAAATACGCTTCCAGGCTCGAAATAAGTTTGTAGGCTTGAAATAAGCTTTTAGGCTCGGAATAAGCTTGTAGGCTCGAAATAAGCATTCAGGCTCGAAATAAGCTTGTAGGCTAGAAATAAGCTTTTAGGCTCGAAATAAGCTTGTAGGCTTGAAGTGAGCTTTTAGGCCCGAAATAAGCTTGTAGGCTTGAAATAAGCTTCCAGGCTTGAAATAAGCTTTTAGGCTCGAAATAAGCTTTTAGGCTCGAAATATGCTAGTAGGCTTGAAATAAGCTTTTAGGCTCGAAATAAGTTTTTAGGCTTTAAATAAGCTTTTATGCTCGATATAAGCTCATAGGCTTGAAATAAGCTTTCAGGCTCGAAATAAGCTTTTAGGATGGAAATAAGCTTGTAGGCTCGAAATAAGCTTGTAGGCTTGAAATAAGCTTTCAGGGTTGAAATGAGCTTTTAGGCTCGAAATAAGCTTCCAGGCTCGAAATAAGCTCCCAGGCTCAAAATAAGCTTCTAGGCTTGAAATAAGCTTTTAGGCTCGAAATAAGCTTGTAGGCTTGAAATAAGCTTCCAGGCTCGAATTAAGCTTTTCGGCTTGAAATAAGCTTTTAGGCTCTAAATAAGCTTGTAGGCTTGAAATAAGCTTCCAGGTTCGAAATAAGCTAGTAGGCTTGAAAAAAGCTTCCAGGCTCGAAATAAGCTAGTAGGCTTGAAATAAGCTTCCAGGCTCGAATTAAGCTTGTAGGCTTGAAATAAGCATTTAAACTCGAAATAAGCTTTTAGGCTCGAAATAAAATTCCAGGCTCGAAATAAGCTTCCAGGCCCGAAAAAAGCTTTTAGGCTTGAAATAAACTTTTAGGCTCGAAATAAACTTTCAGGCTCGAGATAAGCTTTCAGGCTCGAGATAAGCTTTTAGGCTCGAAATAAGCTTGTAGGCTTGAAATAAGCTTTCAGGCTCTAAATAAGATTTAAGGCTCGAAATAAGCTTTTAGGCTCGAAATAAGCTTGTAGGCTCGAAATAAGCTGTCAGGCTCGAAATATGCTTTTAGGCTCGGAATAAGCCTTTAAGCTCGAAATAAGATTTCAGGCTCGAAATAAGCTTTCAGGCTCGAAATATGCTTTTAGGCTCGGAATAAGCTTGTAGGCTTGAAATAAGCTTTCAGGCTCGAAATAAGCTTGTAGGCTTCAAATAAGCTTGTAGGCTTGAAATAAGCTTTTAGGCTCGAAATAAGCTTGTATGCTCAAATAAGCTTTCAGGCTCGAAATAAGCTTATAGGCTTGAAATAAGCTATTAGGCCCAGAATATACGCTTGTAGGGTCGAAATAAGCTTTCAGGATCGAAATAAGCTTGTACTCTCGAAATAAGCTTTTGGGCTCGAAATAAGCTTGTAGGCTCGAAAAAAGCTTTCAGGCTCGAAATAAGCTTGTAGGCTCGAAATAAGCTTTCAGGCTCGAAATAAGTTTGTAGGCTTGAAATAGGCTTTAAGGCTCGAAATAAGCTTGTAGGCTCGAAATAAGCTTTTAGGATTGAAATAGGCTTCTAGGCTTGATATAAGTTTTCAGGCTCAGAATAAGCTTGTAGGCTTGAAATAAGCTTGTACTCTCGAAATAAGCTTTTGGGCTCGAAATAAGCTTGTAGGCTCGAAAAAAGCTTTCACGCTCGAAATAAGCTTGTAGGCTCGAAATAAGCTTTCAGGCTCGAAATAAGTTTGTAGGCTTGAAATAAGCTTTAGGGCTCGAAATAAGCTTTTAGGATTGAAATAAGCGTCTAGGCTTGATATAAGCTTTCAGGCTCAGAATAAGCTTGTAGGCTTTAAATAAGCTTTTAGGCTCAAAATAAGCTTTTAGGCTCGAAATAAGCTTCCATGCTTGAAATAAGTTTTCAGGCTTAAAATAAGCTTTTAGGCTCGAAATAAGCTTTTAGGCTCGAAATAAGTTTTTAGGCTCGAAATAAGCTTCCAGGTTCGAAATAAGCTTTTAGGCTTGAAATAAACTTTTAGGCTTGAAATAAGCATTCAGGCTCAAAATAAGCTTTCAGGCTCGAAATAAGCCTTTCAGCACGAAATAAGCTTGTACGCTCGAAATAAGCTTCCAGGCTTGAAATAAGCTTTTAGGCTCGAAATAAGATTTTAGGCTCGAAATGAGCTTGTAGGCTTGAAATAAGCATTAAGGGTCGAAATAAGCTTTTAGGCTCGAAATAAGCTTTCAGGTTTGAAATAAGCTTTCAGGCTCGAAATAAGCTTGTAGGCTTCAAATAAGCTTAGAGGCTTGAAATAAGTTTTTAGGCCCAAAATAAGCTTGTAGGGCCCAAATAAGCTTTCTGGCTCAAATTAGCTTTTAGGCACGAAATAAGCTTGTAGGCTCAAAGTAATCTTTCAGGCTCGAAATAAGCTTGTGGGCTCGAAATAAGCTTTTAGGCTCGGAATAAGCTTGTAGGCTCGAAATAAGCTTTTAGGCTCGAAATAAGCTTGTAGGCTCGGAATAAGCTTTCAGGCTCGAAATAAGCTTTTAGGCTTGAAATAAGCTTTCAGGCTCGAAATAAGCTAGTAGGCTTGAAATAAGCTTCCTGGCTCGAAATAAGCTTGTAGGCTTGTAATAAGCTTTTAGGCTCGAAATAAGCTTTTAGGCTTGAAATAAAATTCCAGGCTCGAAGAAAGCTTTCAGGCTCGAAAAAAGCTTTTAGGATTGAAGTAAACTTTTAGGCTCGAAATAAACTTTCAGGCTCGAGATAAGCTTTCAGGCTCGAGATAAGCTTTTAGGCTCAAAATAAGCTTGTAGGCTTGAAATAAGCTTTTAGGAACGAAATAAGCTTTTAGGCTCGGAATAAGCTTTTAGGCTCGAAATAAGCTTGTAGGCTCGAAATAAGCTTTCAGGCTCGAAATAAGCTTTTAGGCTCGAAATAAGCCTATAAGCTCGAAATAAGATTTCAGGCTCGAAATAAGCTTTCAGGCTATAAATAAGCTTCTAGGTTCGAAATAAGCTTTTAGGCTCGAAATAAGCTTGTGGGCTTGAAATAAGCTTCCAGGCTCGAAATAAGCTTTTAGGCTCAAAATAAGCATTAAGTCTTGAAATAAGCTTTCAGGCTCGATATAAGCTTTGAGGCTTGAAATAAGCTTTTAGGCTCGAAATAAGCTTGTAGGCTCGAAATAAGCTTCCAGGCTTCAAATAAGCTTGTAGGCTTGAAATAAGCTTTCAGGCTCGAAATAAGCATTTAGGCTTGAAATAAGCTTTTAGGCTTGAAATAAGTTTGTAAGCTTAAAATAAGCTTTCAGGCTCGAAATAAGCTTTTCAGCTCGAAATAAGCTTGTAGGCTCGAAATAATCTTTCAGGCTCGAAATAAGCTTGTAGGCTCGAAATAAGCTTTCAGTCTCGAAATAAGCTTGTAGGCTCAAAATAGGCTTTTAGGCTCAAAATAAGCTTGTAGGCTTGAAATAAGCTTTCAGTCTCGAAATAAGATTTTAGGCTCGAAATAAACTTGAAGGCTTAAAATAAGCTTTCAGGCTGGAAATAAGCTTTTAGGCTTGAAATAAGCTTTTAGGCTCGAAATGAGCTTTTTGGCTTGAAATAAGCTTGTAGGCTAGAAATAAGCTTTCAGGCTCGAAATAAGCTTTTAGGCTCAAAATAAGCTTTTAGGCTCGAAATAAGCTTGTAGGCTTAAAATAAGCTTTTAGGCTCAAATAAGCTTTTAGGCTCGAAATAAGCTTTTAGGCTTGAAATAAGCTTGTAGGCTTGAAATAAGCTTTCAGGCTCGAAATAAGTTTTTAAGCTCGAAACAAGCCTTTAAGCTCGAAATAAGATTTCAGGCTTGAAATAAGCTTTCAGGCTTGAAATATGCTTTTAGGCTCGAAATAAGCTTTTAGGCTCGAAATAAGCTTATAGGCTTGGAATAAGCTTTCAGGCTCGAAATAAGCTTTTAAGCTCAAAATAAGCTTTTTGGCTTGAAATAAGCTTTCAGGCTCGATATAAGCTTTAAGGCTTGAAATAAGCTTTTAGGCTCGAAATAAGCTTGTAGGCTCGAAATAAGCTTGTAGGCTTCAAATAAGCTTGTAGGCTTGAAATAAGCTTTTAGGCTCGAAATAAGCTTGTATGCTCAAAATAAGCTTTCAGTCTCGAAATAAGCTTGTAGACTTGAAATAAGCTTTTAGGCTCAAAATAAGCTTGTAGGCTCGAAATAAGCTTTCAGGCTCGAAATAAGCTTGTACGCTCGAAATAAGCTTTTGGGCTCGAAATAAGCTCGTAGGATCGAAATAAGGTTTCAGGCTCGAAATAAGCTTGTAGGCTCGAAATAAGCTTTCAGACTCGAAATAAGTTTGTAGGCTTGAAATAAGCTTTAAGGCTCGAAATAAGGTTGTAGGCTCGAAATAAGCTTTTAGGCTCGAAATAAGCTTGTAGGCTCCAAATAAGCTTTCAGGCTCGGAATAAGATTTTAGGCTCGAAATAAACTTGTAGGCTTAAAATAAGCTTTCACGCTCGAAATAAGCTTTTAGGCTTGAAATAAGCTTTTAGGCTTGAAATAAGCTTTTAGGCTCGAAATAAGCTTGTAGGCTCGAAATAAGCTTTCAGGCTTGAAATAAGTTTTTAGGCTTGAAATAAGCTTTAAGACTCGAAATAAGCTTTCAGCCACGAAATAAGCTTTTATTTTTTAAATAAGCCTTTAGGCTTGAAATAAGCTTGTAGGCTCGAAATAAACATTCAGGCTCGAAATAAGCTTTTAGAATTGAAATAAGCTTGTAGGCTCGAAATAAGCTTGTAGGCTTGAAATAAGCTTTCAGGCTTGAAATAAGCTTTTAGGCTCAAAATAAGCTTTTAGGCTCGAAATAAGCTTCCATGCTTGAAATAAGCTTTCAGGCTTAAAATAAGCTTTTAGGCACGAAATAAGCTTTTAGGCTTGAAATAAGCTTTTAGGCTCGAAATAAGCTTCCAGGCTCGAAAAAAGCTTTTAGGCTTAAATATACTTTTAGGCTCGAAATAAGCATTAAGGCTCGAAATAAGCTTTCAGGGTCGAAATAAGCCTTTAAGCATGAAATAAGCTTGTACGCTCAAAATAAGTTTCCAGGCTTGAAATAAGCTTTTAGGCTCGGAATAAGCTTTTAGGCTCGAAATAAGCTTGTAGGCTTGAAATAAGCTTTCAGGGTCGAAATAAGCTTTTAGGCTTGAAAAAAGCTTTTAGGCTTGAAATAAGCTTTCAGGCTTGAAATAAGCATTAGGCTTGAAATAAGCTTTTAGGTTCGAAATAAGCTTGTATGCTCTAAATAAGCTTGTAGGCTTGAAATAAGCTTGGAGGCTTGAAATAAGTTTATAGGCCCAAAATAAGCTTGTAAGCCCGAAATAAGCTTTCTGGCTCGAAATAAGCTTTTAGGCTCGAAATAAGCTTTTAGGCTCGAAATAAGCTTGTAGGCTCGAAATAATCTTTCAGGCCCGAAATAACCTTGTAGGCTCGTAATAAGCTTTCAGGCTCGGAATAAGCTTGTAGGCTCGAAATAAGATTTTAGGCTCGAAATAAGCTTGTAGGCTCCAAATAAGCTTTCAGGCTCGAAATTAGATTTTAGGCTCAAAATAAACTTGTAGGCTTAAAATAAGCTTTCAGGCTCGAAATAAGCTTTTAGGCTTGAAATAAACTTTTAGGCTCGAAATGAGCTTTTAGGCTTGAAATAAGCTTGTAGGCTCGAAATAAGCTTTCAGGCTCCAAATAAGCTAAAAAGCTTTTAGGCTCGAAATGAGCCTTTAACCCTGGATAGGTACGCTCCTTGGACACCCCTTTAAGGGTATACTCGGACGCGAACGACCCCGACGCCAAAAAAAATTCTTGAAAAATCAGTTTTTGCAGTAACCTCCTTTTTTCTTTTGCCAAAAAAAACTTCAATGAACGCTTAAAACAACTGTAAAGATAAATACTACTCATCTGCAGAAAAACTATTTATTATAAATATTTTAAAAAATTAAGTAGAAAAAAAAGACCTGACATAAAAATTCATAAAAAAAAAGTTTATACATATATACACAAATCCTTTTAGGAATTGATTCTTGAATGTTTAGGACACATCTTGATGTATTTTGGATGAAGTCAGACCCATGGAGGTGAAGATCTGAAATGAGAAAAAAAGGGTAACTTTTTTTGGCCAAAAAAATTTGTCCAAATTTCATGAATTTTTTTGGGTACCCAAATGAAATAGGAAGTGGCTAATTTTTTTAGGGAATAAACATATGTTATCCTAAAATAGAAATATGTAAAAAAATCTTCATTATTTTGTAAATTACATTTATATCAGGGGCCATATCTAAAGGTAATTTTTTGAGTACTTAGAAATTTCGTAAAAAAATACATATATTTAATATATAATATGATATTTATGCAGGTAAAAATATACCAAAATATCACAAATTCTATAGGGAACAAGAATATATATAGATAGGGCAGCTTACGCTTCGGATATGTCCACAAAATGGCCGCCAACCACACTGACTCAGACTCCCTAATCTGCCACTTGAAATGTAGGAAGGGTATGTCAATTTCAAGGTGTTATTTACTAATCTAATTATTATTGGATATGCATAAAAATTGTATGTGGGTTGCTGGATAATTGTCGATTATTTTACGACTATAAAATTAAAATTCTGACCCAAAAAAAAATTTTTGAAGGGAAATAAAATCGAAAAAAAAATGTAAAACAATATAATATTTTAGCTAAAAAAATTTGATGATATTCAATCAAAAAAAAAGTAAACCAAATTTTCCGACAAATAAACATCTAGAGGAATCATTACTCTGTGATAGTTCCTTAGTACGTAGTAATTTTGAAAGAATTGGGAAAAAACCAAAAAATGGCAATCACCGGAAAATCGAACACATACCTATATATACGCCATATCTGGCTAAAAAAAAGATAGGCATGGGTAGCCAGATCATCTAGAAACACTTTCCAACACTATAAAAATATAAGTTTTGCGACACTACTTGCCAATTCCTTATGGTAACATGACTAAGCAAAAAAATGCAAAACAAATAAAAAGGGGCACTCGCGGAAAAATGCCCAACATTCTAATATACGGCATCTCAGATAAAAAAAAAGACATGCACGTGTTAGCCCAACCATCAAGGCACACTTTCTAACACATAAACATGAAAAAAAAATCAATAATATACGGCAATTCCTTACTACGTAGTAAATTTTTACAAATATTGAAAAAAAACAGAAATTGGCAACCGCAGTTAAATACCCAATATACCAATAACTACGTCGTATCTGACAAAACAAAATCACGCATGGGTAGCCAGATCATCTAAACACACTTTCCAACACTAAAAAAGCAAAAGTTTTACGACACTTTCGCAATATCTTACGGAAAAATGACTTGGCAAAAAAATGAAAAAAAATGAAAAAGGGGTACCCGCGGTAAAATGCCCGACATTCTAATATACGGCATCTCAGATAAAAAAAAAGACATGCACGTGTTAGCCCAACCATCAAGGCACACTTTCTAACACATAAACATGAAAAAAAAAATGAATAATATACGGCAATTCCTTACTACGTAGTAATTTTTACAAATATTGAAAAAAAACAGAAATTGGTAACCGCAGTTAAATACCCAATATACCAATAACTACGTCGTATCTGACAAAAACAAAGTCATGCATGGGTAGCCAGATCATCTAGACACACTTTCCAACACTAAACAAGCAAAAGTTTTACGACACTATTTGGCAATATCTTACGGAAAAATGACTTGGCAAAAAAATGAAAAAAAAATGAAAAAGGGGCAATCGCGGTAAAATGGTCTTCGTGGTGATGAACGACATTTTAACTAAAAAAAAAATCATGCACATGGTAGCCAAACAATCCACCAAGACTTTCCACAACTGATAACCTATACAAGTTGCACCATTCTACGACAATTTCATAATACGTAATAACTTTGATAATTATGCAAACTACCTTAGAAGGGTAAACTCGGTCGCGAACGACCCCGACTCGTCTCAGAAATCGGGGAAGGAGTACAGCTACAGCAATGCACATCTGGACACTACTAGAGCGTGTAGGGGAGACACCTCCTGCAGGTCGATCACCCACAAATTCAGTCACGGGGCTGAGTCACGTGAGAAAAACCTGTTTTTTTTTAACGCTCGGGGTCGCTAACGACCCACCTTACCTATCTAGGGTTAAGCTCGAAATAAGCTTGTAGGCTTGAAATAAGCTTCCAGGCTCGAAATAAGCTATTAGGCTCGAAAGAAGCCTATAGGCTCGAAATAAGCTTGTAGGCTCGAAATAAGCTTTCAGGCTCAAAATAAGCTTTTAGGCTCGAAATAATCTTGTAGGCTCAAAATAAGCTTTCAGGCTTGAAATACGCTTTTAGGCTCGAAATAAGCTTTTAGGTTTGAAATAAGCTTGTAGGCTTGAAATAAGCTTTCAGGCTCGAAATAAGCTTTTAGGCTCGAAATAAGCTTTTAGGCTTGAAATAAGCTTTCAGGCTCGAAATAAGCTTTTAGGCTTGAAATAAGCTTTTAGGCTCGAAATAAGCTTGTAGGCTCGAAATAAGCTTGTAGGCTTCAAATAAGCTTTTAGGCTTGAAATAAGCTTGTAGGCTTGAAATAAGCTTTCAGGCTTGAAATAAGCTTTTAGGCTTGAAATAAGCTTTTAGGCTTGAAATAAGCTTTCAGGCTTGAAATAAGCTTTCAGGCTTGAAATAAGCTTTTAGGCTCGAAATAAGCTTGTACGCTCAAAATAAGCTTGAAGGCTACAAATAAGCTTGTAGGTTTGAAATAAGCTTTTAGGCTCGAAATAAGCTTGTATGCTCAAAATAAGCTTCCAGGCATGAAATAAGCTTGTAGGCTTGAAATAAGATTTTAGGCCCAAAATAAGCTTGTACGCTCGAAATAAGCTTTCAGGCTCGAAATAAGCTTGTAGGCTCGAAATAAGCTTTTAGGCTCGAAATAAGCTTGTAGGCTCGAAATAAGCTTTCAGGCTCGAAATAAGCTTGTAGGCTTGAAATAAGCTTTTAGGCACGAAAAAAGCTTGTAGGGTCGAAATAAGCTTCCAGGCTCGAAATAAGTTTGTAGGCTTGAAATAAGCTTTTAGGCTCGGAATAAGCTTGTAGGCTCGAAATAAGCTTTCGGGCTCGAAATAAGCTTGTACGCTTGAAATAAGCTTTTAGGCTCGAAATAAGCTTGTAGGCTTGAAATAAGCTTTTAGGCCCGAAATAAGCTTTTAGGCTCGGAATAAGCTTGTAGGCTCGAAATAAGCTTTCAGGCACGAAATAAGCTTGTAGGCTTAAAATAAGCTTTCAGGCTCGAAATAAGCTTGTACGCTTGAAATAAGCTTTTAGGCACGAAATAAGCTTGTAGGGTCGAAATAAGCTTCCAGGCTCGAAATAAGTTTGTAGGCTTGAAATAAGCTTTTAGGCTCGGAATAAGCTTGTAGGCTCGAAATAAGCTTTCAGGCTCGAAATAAGCTTGTAGGCTAGAAATAAGCTTTTAGGCTCGAAATAAGCTTGTAGGCTTGAATTGAGCTTTTAGGCCCGAAATAAGCTTGTAGGCTTGAAATAAGCTTCCAGGCTCGAAATAAGCTTTTAGGCTCGAAATAAGCTTTTAGGCTCGAAATATGCTAGTAGGCTTGAGATAAGCTTTTAGGCTCGAAATAAGTTTTTAGGCTTTAAATAAGCTTTTATGCTCAAAATAAGCTCATAGGCTAGAAATAAGCTTTCAGGCTCGAAATAAGCTTTTCGGATGGAAATAAGCTTGTAGGCTCGAAATAAGCTTGTAGGCTTGAAATAAGCTTTCAGGGTTGAAATGAGCTTTTAGGCTCGAAATAAGCTTCCAGGCTCGAAATAAGCTCCCAGGCTCAAAATAAGCTTCTAGGCTTGAAATAAGCTTTTAGGCTCTAAATAAGCTTGTAGGCTTGAAATAAGCTTCCAGGCTCGAAATAAGCTAGTAGGCTTGAAATAAGCTTCCAGGCTCGAAATAAGCTAGTAGGCTTGAAATGAGCTTCCAGGCTCGAATTAAGCTTCTAGGCTTGAAATAAGCTTTTAAACTCGAAATAAGCTTTTAGGCTCGAAATAAAATTCCAGGCTCGAAATAAGCTTCCAGGCTCGAAAAAAGCTTTTAGGCTTGAAATAAACTTTTAGGCTCGAAATAAACTTTCAGGCTCGAGATAAGCTTTCAGGCTCGAGATAAACTTTTAGGCTCGAAATAAGCTTGTAGGCTTGAAATAAGCTTTTAGGCTCGAAATAAGCTTTAAGGCTCGAAATAAGCTTTTAGGCTCGAAATAAGCTTGTAGGCTCGAAATAAGCTGTCAGGCTCGAAATAAGCTTTTAGGCTCGGAATAAGCCTTTAAGCTCGAAATAAGATTTCAGGCTCGAAATAAGCTTTCAGGCTCGAAATATGCTTTTAGGCTCGAAATAAGCTTTTAGGCTCGGAATAAGCTTGCAGGCTTGAAATAAGCTTTCAGGCTCGAAATAAGCTTGTAGGCTTCAAATAAGCTTGTAGGCTTGAAATAAGCCTTCAGGCTCGAAATAAGCTTGTATGCTCAAAATAAGCTTTCAGGCTCGAAATAAGCTTTAGGCTCGAAATAAGCTTGTAGGCTCGAAATAATCTTTCAGGCTCGGAATAAGCTTGTAGGCTCGAAATAAGCTTTCAGGCTCGGAATAAGCTTGTAGGCTCGAAATAAGCTTTCAGGCTCGAAATAAGATTTTAGGCTCGAAATAAACTTGTAGGCTTAAAATAAGCTTTAAGGTTCGAAATAAGCTATTAGGCTTGAAATAAGCTTTTAGGCTCGAAATAGGCTTTCCGGCTCGAAATAAGCTTTTAGGCTCGAAATAAGCTCTCAGGTTCGAAATAAGCTTGTAGGCTCGAAATAAGCTTTTAGGTTCGAAATAAGCTTTTAGGCTTGAAATAAGCTTTCAGGCTCGAAATAAGCTTTTAGGCTTTAAATAAGCTTTTAGGCTCGAAATAAGCTTGTAGGCTCGAAATAAGCTTGTAGGCTTCAAATAAGCTTTTAGGCTCGAAATAAGCTTTTAGGCTTGAAATAAACTTGTAGGCTTGAAATAAGCTTTCAGGCTCGAAATAAGCTTTTAGGCTCGAAATAAGCTTTTAGGCTTGAAATAAGCATTCAGGCTCGAAATAAGCTTTTAGGCTTGAAATAAGCTTTTAAGCTCGAAATAAGCTTGTACGCTCGAAATAAGCTTGTAGGCTTCAAATAAGCTTGTAGGTTTGAAATAAGCTTTTAGGCTAGAAATAAGCTTGTATGCTCAAAATAAGCTTCCAGGCTCGAAATTAGCTTGTTGGCTTGAAATAAGATTTTAGGCCCAAAATAAGCTTGTAGGCTCAAAATAAGCTTTCAGGCTCGAAATAAGCTTGTAGGCTTGAAATAAGCTTTTTCGGCTTGAATTAAGCTTTTGGGCTTGAAATAAGCTTTCAGGCTTGAAATAAGCTTTCAGGCTCGAAATAAGCTTTTAGGCTTGAAATAAGTTTTCAGGCTCGAAATAAACTTGTAGGCTTGAAATAAGCTTTCAGGCTCGAAATAAGCATTCAGGCTTGAAATAAGCTTTTACGCTCAAAATAAGCTTGTATGCTTGAAATAAGCTTTCAGGCTCGAAATAAGCTTTTAGGCATGAAATAAGCTTTTTAGGCTTGAAATAAGCTTTTAGGCTTGAAATAAGCTTTCAGGCTTGAAATAAGCTTTTAGGCTCGAAATAAGCTTGTAAGCTCGGAATTAGCTTTCAGGCTCGAAATAAGCTTTAGGCTCAAAATAAGCTTGTAAGCTTAAAATAAGCTTTCAGGTTCAAAATAAGCTTTTCAGCTCGAAATAAGATTGTAGGCTCGAAATAATCTTTCAGGCTCGAAATAAGCTTGTAGGCTCGAAATAAGCTTTCAGTCTCGAAATAAGCTTGTAGGCTCAAAATAGGCTTTTAGGCTCAAAATAAGCTTGTAGGCTTGAAATAAGCTTTCAGGCTCGAAATAAGATTTTAGGCTCGAAATAAACTTGAAGGCTTAAAATAAGCTTTCAGGCTGGAAATAAGCTTTTAGGCTTGAAATAAGCTTTTAGGCTCGAAATGAGCTTTTAGGCTTGAAATAAGCTTGTAGGCTAGACATAAGCTTTCAGGCTCGAAATAAGCTTTTAGGCTCAAAATAAGCTTTTAGGCTCGAAATAAGCTTGTAGGCTTAAAATAAGCTTTTAGGCTCAAATAAGCTTTTAGGCTCGAAATAAGCTTTTAGGCTTGAAATAAGCTTGTAGGCTTGAAATAAGCTTTCAGGCTCAAAATAAGCTTTTAAGCTCGAAATAAGCCTTTAAGCTCGGAATAAGATTTCAGGCTTGAAATAAGCTTTCAGGCTTGAAATATGCTTTTAGGCTCGAAATAAGCTTTTAGGCTCGAAATTAGCTTATAGGCTTGGAATAAGCTTTCAGGCTCGAAATAAGCTTTTAAGCTCAAAATAAGCTTTTTGGCTTGAAATAAGCTTTCAGGCTCGATATAAGCTTTAAGGCTTGAAATAAGCTTTTAAGCTCGAAATAAGCTTGTAGGCTCGAAATAAGCTTGTAGGCTTCAAATAAGCTTGTAGGCTTGAAATAAGCTTTTATGCTCGAAATAAGCTTGTATGCTCAAAATAAGCTTTCAGGCTCGAAATAAGCTTGTAGACTTGAAATAAGCTTTTAGGCCCAAAATAAGCTTGTAGGCTCGAAATAAGCTTTCAGGCTCGAAATAAGCTTGTACGCTCGAAATAAGCTTTTGGGCTCGAAATAAGCTCTTAGGATCGAAATAAGCTTTCAGGCTCGAAATAAGCTTGTAGGCTCGAAATAAGCTTTCAGACTCGAAATAAGTTTGTAGGCTTGAAATAAGCTTTAAGGCCCGAAATAAGGTTGTAGGCTCGAAATAAGATTTTAAGCTCTAAATAAGCTTGTAGGCTCGAAATAAGCTTTCAGGCTCGGAATAAGCTTGTAGGCTCGAAAAAAGCTTGTAGGCTCGAAATAAGCTTGTAGGTTCGAAATAAGATTTCAGGCTCGAAATAAGCTTTTAGGCTCGAAATAAGCTCGTAGGCTCGAAATAAGCTTTCAGGCTTGAAATAAGCTTTTAGGCTTGAAATAAGCTTTATGACTCGAAATAAGCTTTCAGCCACGAAATAAGCTTTTATTTTTGAAATAAGCCTTTAGGCTTGAAATAAGTTTGTAGGCTCGAAATAAACTTTCAGGCTCGAAATAAGCTTTTAGAATTGAAATAAGCTTGTAGGCTTGAAATAAGCTTGTAGGCTTGAAATAAGCTTTCAGGCTTGAAATAAGCTTTTAGGCTCAAAATAAGCTTTTAGGCTCGAAATAAGCTTCCATGCTTGAAATAAGCTTTCAGGCTTAAAATAAGCTTTTAGGCACGAAATAAGCTTTTAGGCTTGAAATAAACTTTTAGGCTCGAAATAAGCATTAAGGCTCGAAATAAGCTTTCAGGGTCGAAATAAGCCTTTAAGCATGAAATAAGCTTGTACGCTCGAAATAAGCTTCCAGTCTTGAAATAAGCTTTTAGGCTCGGAATAAGCTTTTAGGCTCGAAATAAGCTTGTAGGCTTGAAATAAGCTTTCAGGGTCGAAATAAGCTTTTAGGCTCGAAAAAAGCTTTTAGGCTTGAAATAAGCTTTCAGGCTCGAAATAAGCATTTAGGCTTGAAATAAGCTTTTAGGTTCGAAATAAGCTTGTATGCTCAAAATAAGCTTGTAGGCTTCAAATAAGCTTGGAGGCTTGAAATAAGTTTTTAGGCCCAAAATAAGCTTGTAGGCCCAAAATGAGCTTTCTGGCTCGAAATAAGCTTTTAGGCTCGAAATAAGCTTTTAGGCTCGAAATAAGCTTGTAGGCTCGAAATAATCTTTCAGGCTCGAAATAACCTTGTAGGCTCGAAATAAGCTTTCAGGCTCGGAATAAGCTTGTAGGCTCGAAATAAGCTTTTAGGCTCGAAATAAGCTTGTAGGCTCCAAATAAGCTTTCAGGCTCGAAATTAGATTTTAGGCTCAAAATAAACTTGTAGGCTTAAAATAAGCTTTCAGGCTCGAAATAAGCTTTTAGGCTTGAAATAAGCTTTTAGGCTCAAAATGAGCTTTTAGGCTTGAAATAAGCTTGTAGGCTCGAAATAAGCTTTCAGGCTCCAAATAAGCTTTTAGGCTCGAAATGAGCCTTTAACCCTGGATAGGTACGCTCCTTGGACACCCCTTTAAGGGTATACTCGGACGCGAACGACCCCAACGCCAAAAAAAATTCATGACAAATCAGTTTTTGCAGTAACCTCCTTTTTTCTTTTGCCAAAAAAAACTTCAATGAATGCTTAAAACAACTGTAAAGATAAATACTACTCATCTGCAGAAAAACTATTTATTATAAATATTTTAAAAAATTAAGTAGAAAAAAAAAGACCTGACATAAAAATTCATAAAAAAAAGTTTATCATATATACACAAATCCTTCTAGGAATTGATTCTTGAATGTTTAGGACACATCTTGATGTATTTTGGATGAAGTCAGACCCATGGAGGTGAAGATCTGAAATGAGAAAAAAAGGGTAACTTTTTTTGGCCAAAAAAATTTGTCCAAATTTCATGAATTTTTTTGGGTACCCAAATGAAATAGGAAGTGGCTAATTTTTTTAGGGAATAAACATATGTTATCCTAAAATAGAAATTAGTAAAAAAATCTTACTTATTTTGTAAATTACATTTATATCAGGGGCCATATCTAAAGGTAATTTTTTGAGTACTTAGAAATTTCGTAAATAAATACATATATTTAATATATAATATGATATTTATGCAGGTAAAAATATACCAAAATATCACAAATTCTATAGGGAACAAGAATATATATAGATAGGGCAGCTTACGCTTCTGATATGTCCACAAAATGGCCGCCAACCACACTGACTCAGACTCCCTAATCTGCCACTTGAAATGTAGGAAGGGTATGTCAATTTCAAGGTGTTATTTACTAATCTAATTATTATTGGATATGCATAAAAATTGTATGTGGGTTGCTGGATAATTGTCGATTATTTTACGACTATAAAATTAAAATTCTGACCCAAAAAAAATTTTTTGAAGGGAAATAAAATCGAAAAAAAATGTAAAACAATATAATATTTTAGCTAAAAAAATTTGATGATATTCAATCAAAAAAAAAGTAAACAAAATTTTCCGACAAATAAACAACTAGAGGAATCATTACTCTGTGATAGTTCCTTAGTACGTAGTAATTTTGAAAGAATTGGGAAAAAACGAAAAAATGGCAATCACCGGAAAATCGAACACATACCTATATACACGCCATATCTGGCTAAAAAAAAGATAGGCATGGGTAGCCAGATCATCTAGAAACACTTTCCAACACTATAAATATATAAGTTTTGCGACACTACTTGCCAATTCCTTACGGTAACATGACTAAGCAAAAAAATGCAAAACAAATAAAAAGGGGCACTCGCGGAAAAATGCCCAACATTCTAATATACGGCATCTCAGATAAAAAAAAAGACATGCACGTGTTAGCCCAACCATCAAGGCACACTTTCTAACACATAAACATGAAAAAAAATCAATATTATACGGCAATTCCTTACTACGTAGTAAATTTTTACAAATATTGAAAAAAAAACAGAAATTGGCAACCGCAGTTAAATACCCAATATACCAATAACTACGTCGTATCTGACAAAAACAAAATCACGCATGGGTAGCCAGATCATCTAAACACACTTTCCAACACTAAAAAAGCAAAAGTTTTACGACACTATTTCGCAATATCTTACGGAAAAATGACTTGGCAAAAAAATGAAAAAAAATTAAAAAGGGGTACTCGCGGTAAAATGCCCGACATTCTAATATACGGCATCTCAGATAAAAAAAAGACATGCACGTGTTAGCCCAACCATCAAGGCACACTTTCTAACACATAAACATGAAAAAAAAATGAATAATATACGGCAATTCCTTACTACGTAGTAATTTTTACAAATATTGAAAAAAAACAGAAATTGGTAACCGCAGTTAAATACCCAATATACCAATAACTACGTCGTATCTGACAAAAACAAAGTCATGCATGGGTAGCCAGATCATCTAGACACACTTTCCAACACTAAACAAGCAAAAGTTTTACGACACTATTTGGCAATATCTTACGGAAAAATGACTTGGCAAAAAAATGAAAAAAAATGAAAAAGGGGCAATCGCGGTAAAATGGTCCTCGTGGTGATGAACGACATTTTAACTAAAAAAAAATCATGCACATGGTAGCCAAACAATCCACCAAGACTTTCCACAACTGATAACCTATACAAGTTGCATCATTCTACGACAATTTCATAATACGTAATAACTTTGATAATTATGCAAACTACCTTAGAAGGGTAAACTCGGTCGCGAACGACCCCGACTCGTCTCAGAAATCGGGGAAGGAGTACAGCTACAGCAATGCATATCTGGACACTACTAGAGCGTGTAGGGGAGACACCTCCTGCAGGTCGATCACCCACAAATTCAGTCACGGGGCTGAGTCACGTGAGAAAAACCTGTTTTTTTTTGACGCTCGGGGTCGCGAACGACCCACCGTACCTATCTAGGGTTAAGCTCGAAATAAGCTTGTAGGCTTGAAATAAGCTTCCAAGCTTGAAATAAGCTTTTAGGCTCGAAAGAAGCTTATAGGCTCGAAATAAGCTTGTAGGCTCGAAATAAGCTTTCAGGCTCAAAATAAGCTTTTAGGCTCGAAATAATCTTGTAGGCTCAAAATAAGCTTTCAGGCTTGAAATAAGCTTTTAGGCTCGAAATAAGCTTTTAGGTTTGAAATAAGCTTGTAGGCTTGAAATAAGCTTTCACGCTCGAAATAAGCTTTTAGGCTCGAAATAAGCTTTTAGGCTTGAAATAAGCTTTCAGGCTCGAAATAAGCTTTTAGGCTTGAAATAAGCTTTTAGGCTCGAAATAAGCTTGTAGGCTCGAAATAAGCTTGTAGGCTTCAAATAAGCTTTTAGGCTTGAAATAAGCTTGTAGGCTTGAAATAAGCTTTCAGGCTTGAAATAAGCTTTTAGGCTTGAAATAAGCTTTTAGGCTTGAAATAAGCTTTCAGGCTCGAAATAAGCTTTTAGGCTTGAAATAAGCTTTTAGGCTCGAAATAAGCTTGTACGCTCAAAATAAGCTTGAAGGCTACCAATAAGCTTGTAGGTTTGAAATAAGCTTTTAGGCTCGAAATAAGCTTGTATGCTCAAAATAAGCTTCCAGGCATGAAATAAGCTTGTAGGCTTGAAATAAGATTTAAGGCCCAAAATAAGCTTGTACGCTCGAAATAAGCTTTCAGGCTCGAAATAAGCTTGTAGGCTCGAAATAAGCTTTTAGGCTCGAAATAAGCTTGTAGGCTCGAAATAAGCTTTCAGGCTCGAAATAAGCTTGTAGGCTTGAAATAAGCTTTTAGGCACGAAAAAAGCTTGTAGGGTCGAAATAAGCTTCCAGGCTCGAAATAAGTTTGTAGGCTTGAAATAAGCTTTTAGGCTCGGAATAAGCTTGTAGGCTCGAAATAGGCTTTCAGGCTCGAAATAAGCTTGTAGGCTTGAAATAAGCTTTTAGGCTCGAAATAAGCTTGTAGGCTTGAAATAAGCTTTTAGGCCCGAAATAAGCTTTTAGGCTCGGAATAAGCTTGTAGGCTCAAAATAAGCTTTCAGGCTCGAAATAAGCTTGTAGGGTTAAAATAAGCTTTCAGGCTCGAAATAAGCTTGTACGCTTGAAATAAGCTTTTAGGCACGAAATAAGCTTGTAGGGTCGAAATAAGCTTCCAGGCTCGAAATAAGTTTGTAGGCTTAAAATAAGCTTTTAGGCTCGGAATAAGCTTGTAGGCTCGAAATAAGCTTTCAGGCTCGAAATAAGCTTGTAGGCTACAAATAAGATTTTAGGCTCGAAATAAGCTTGTAGGCTTGAAGTGAGCTTTTAGGCCCGAAATAAGCTTGTAGGCTTGAAATAAGCTTCCAGGCTCGAAATAAGCTTTTAGGCTCGAAATAAGCTTTTAGGCTCGAAATATGCTAGTAGGCTTGAAATAAGCTTTTAGGCTCGAAATAAGTTTTCAGGCTTTAAATAAGCTTTTATGCTCAAAATAAGCTCATAGGCTTGAAATAAGCTTTCAGGCTCGAATTAAGCTTTTAGGATGGAAATAAGCTTGTAGGCTCGAAATAAGCTTGTAGGCTTGAAATAAGCTTTCAGGGTTGAAATGAGCTTTTAGGCTCGAAATAAGCTTCCAGGCTCGAAATAAGCTCCCAGGCTCAAAATAAGCTTCTAGGCTTGAAATAAGCTTTTAGGCTCGAAATAAGCTTGTAGGCTTGAAATAAGCTTCCAGGCCCGAATTAAGCTTTTCGGCTTGAAATAAGCTTTTAGGCTCTAAATAAGCTTGTAGGCTTGAAATAAGCTTCCAGGCTCGAAATAAGCTAGTAGGCTTGAAATAAGCTTCCAGGCTCGAAATAAGCTAGTAGGCTTGAAATAAGCTTCCAGGCTCGAATTAAGCTTGTAGGCTTGAAATAAGCTTTTAAACTCGAAATAAGCTCTTAGGCTCGAAATAAAATTCCAGGCTCGAAATAAGCTTCCAGGCTCAAAAAAAGCTTTTAGGCTTGAAATAAAATTTTAGGCTCGAAATAAACTTTCAGGCTCGAGATAAGCTTTAAGGCTCGAGATAAACTTTTAGGCTCGAAATAAGCTTGTAGGCTTGAAATAAGCTTTTAGGCTCGAAATAAGCTTTATGGCTCGAAATAAGCTTTTAGGCTCGAAATAAGCTTGTAGGCTCGAAATAAGCTGTCAGGCTCGAAATAAGCTTTTAGGCTCGGAATAAGCCTTTAAGCTCGAAATAAGATTTCAGGCTCGAAATAAGCTTTCAGGCTCGAAATATGCTTTTTGGCTCGAAATAAGCTTTTAGGCTCGGAATAAGCTTGTAGGCTTGAAATAAGCTTTCAGGCTCGAAATAAGCTTGTAGGCTTCAAATAAGCTTGTAGGCTTCAAATAAGCTTTTAGGCTCGAAATAAGCTTGTATGCTCAAAATAAGCTTTCAGGCTCGAAATAAGCTTGTAGGCTTGAAATAAGCTTTTAGGCCCAGAATACGCTTGTAGGCTCGAAATAAGCTTTCAGGCTCGAAATAAGCTTGTACTCTCGAAATAAGCTTGTACTCTCGAAATAAGCTTTTGGGCTCGAAATAAGCTTGTAGGCTCGAAAAAAGCTTTCAGGCTCGAAATAAGCTTGTAGGCTCGAAATAAGCTTTCAGGCTCGAAATAAGTTTGTAGGCTTGAAATAAGCTTTAAGGCTCGAAATAAGCTTGTAGGCTCGAAATAAGCTTTTAGGATTGAAATAAGCTTCTAGGCTTGATATAAGCTTTCAGGCTCAGAATAAGCTTGTAGGCTTGAAATAAGCTTGTACTCTCGAAATAAGCTTTTGGGCTCGAAATAAGCTTGTAGGCTCAAAAAAGCTTTCAGGCTCGAAATAAGCTTGTAGGCTCGAAATAAGCTTTCAGGCTCGAAATAAGTTTGTAGGCTTGAAATAAGCTTTAAGGCTCGAAATAAGCTTGTAGGCTCGAAATAAGCTTTTAGGATTGAAATAAGCTTCTAGGCTTGATATAAGCTTTCAGGCTCAGAATAAGCTTGTAGGCTTGAAATAAGCTTTTAGGCTCAAAATAAGCTTTTAGGCTCGAAATAAGCTTCCATGATTGAAATAAGTTTTCAGGCTTAAAATAAGCTTGTAGGCTTGAAATAAGCTTTTAGGCTCGAAATAAGTTTTTAGGCTCGAAATAAGCTTCCAGGTTCGAAATAAGCTTGTAGCCTTGAAATAAGCTTTAAGGGTCGAAATAAGCTTTTAGGCTCGAAATAAGCTTTTAGGCTTGAAATAAGCTTTTAGGCTCGAAATAAGCTTGTAGGCTTCAAATAAGCTTAGAGGCTTGAAATAAGTTTTTAGGGCCAAAATAAGCTGGTAGGCCACAAATAAGCTTTCTGGCTCAAAATAAGCTTTTAGGCTCGAAATAAGCTTGTAGGCTCGAAGTAATCTTTCAAGCTCGAAATAAGCTTGTAGGCTCGAAATAAGCTTTTAGGCTCGGAATAAGCTTGTAGGCTCGAAATAAACTTTTAGGCTCGAAATAAGCTTGTAGGCTCGGAATAAGCTTCCAGGCTCGAAATAAGCTTATAGGCTTGAAATAAGCTTTCAGGCTCGAAATAAGCTAGTAGGCTTGAAATAGGCTTCCAGGCTCGAAATAAGCTTGTAGGCTTGGAATAAGCTTTTAGGCTTGAAATAAGCTTTTAGGCTCGAAATAAAATTCCAGGCTCGAAGAAAGCTTTCAGGCTCGAAAAAAGCTTTTAGGATTGAAATAAACTTATAGGCTCGAAATAAACTTTCAGGCTCGAGATAAGCTTTCAGGCTCGAGATAAGCTTTTAGGCTCAAAATAAGCTTGTAGGCTTGAAATAAGCTTTTAGGAACGAAATAAGCTTTTAGGCTCGGAATAAGCTTTTAGGCTCGAAATAAGCTTGTAGGCTCGAAATAAGCTTTCAGGCTCGAAATAAGCTTTTAGGCTCGAAATAAGCCTTTAAGCTCGAAATAAGATTTCAGGCTCGAAATAAGCTTTCAGGCTATAAATAAGCTATTAGGCTCGAAATAAGCTTTTAGGCTCGAAATAAGCTTGTGGGCTTGAAATAAGCTTTCAGGCTCGAAATAAGCTTTTAGGCTCAAAATAAGCTTTTAGTCTTGAAATAAGCTTTCAGGCTCGATATAAGCTTTAAGGCTTGAAATAAGCTTTTAGGCTTGAAATAAGCTTTTAGGCTCGAAATAAGCTTTCAGGCTCGAAATAAGCTTCTACGCTTGAAATAAGCTTTCAGGCTCTAAATAAGCATTTAGGCTTGAAATAAGCTTTTAGGCTTGAAATAAGTTTGTAAGCTTGAAATAAGCTTTCAGGCTCTAAACAAGCTTTTATGCTTAAAATAAGATTTTTAGGCTTGAAATAAGCTTTTAGGCTTGAAATAAGCTTTCAGGCTTGGAATAAGCTTTTAGGCTCGAAATAAGCTTGTAAGCTCGGAATAAGCTTTCAGGCTCGAAATAAGCTTTAGGCTCGAAATAAGCTTGTAGTCTCGAAATAATCTTTCAGGCTCGGAATAAGCTTGTAGGCTCGAAATAAGCTTTCAGGCTCGGAATAAGCTTGTAGGCTCGAAATAAGCTTTCAGGCTCGAAATAATCTTGTAGGCTCGTAATAAGCTTTCAGGCTCGGAATAAGCTTGTAGGCTCTAAATAAGCTTGTTGGCTTGAAATAAGCTTGTAGGCTCGAAATAGGCTTTCCGGCTCTAAATAAGCTTTTAGGCTCGAAATAAGCTCTCAGGTTCGAAATAAGCTTGTAGGCTCGAAATAAGCTTTTAGGCTCGAAATAAGCTTTTAGGCTTGAAATAAGCTTTCAGGCTTGAAATAAGCTTTTAGGCTTTAAATAAGCTTTTAGGCTCGAAATAAGCTTTTAGGCTCGAAATAAGCTTGTAGGCTTCAAATAAGCTTTTAGGCTCGAAATAAGCTTTTAGGCTTGAAATAAACTTGTAGGCTTGAAATAAGCTTTCAGGCTCGAAATAAGCTTTTAGGCTCGAAATAAGCTTTTAGGCTTGAAATAAGCATTCAGGCTCGAAATCATCTTTTAGGCTTGAAATAAGCTTTTAAGCTCGAAATAAGCTTGTACGCTCGAAAGAAGCTTGTAGGCTTCAAATAAGCTTGTAGGTTTGAAATAAGCTTTTAGGCTAGAAATAAGCTTGTATGCTCAAAATAAGCTTCCAGGCTCGAAATTAGCTTGATGGCTTGAAATAAGATTTTAGGCCCAAAATAAGCTTGTAGGCTCAAAATAAGCTTTCAGGCTCGAAATAAGCTTGTAGGCTTGAAATAAGCTTTTAGGCTCAAAATAAGCTTTTAGGTTCGAAATAAGCTTGTAGGCTCGAAATAAGCTTTCAGGCTCGAAATAAGCTTATAGGCTTGAAATAAGCTTTTAGGCACGAAATAAGCTTGTAGGGTCGAAATGAGCTTCCAGGCTCGAAATAAGTTTGTAGGATTGAAATAAGCTTTTATGCTCGAAATAAGCTTGTAGGCTTGAAATAAGCTTTCAGGCTCGAAATAAGCTTTTAGGATGGAAATAAGCTTTCAGGCTCGAAATAAGCTTGTAGGCTTGAAATAAGCTTTTAGGCTCGAAATAAGCTTGTACGCCTGAAATAAGCTTCCAGGCTCGAAATAAGCTTTTAGACTCGGAATAAGCTTTTAGGTTCGAAATATGCTAGTAGGCTTAAAATAAGCTTCCAGGCTCGAAATGAGCTTGTAGGCTTGAAATAAGCTTTTATGCTCGAAATAAGCTTGTAGGCTTGAAATAAGCTTTCAGGCTCGAAATAAGCTTTTAGGATGGAAATAAGCTTTTAGGCTCGAAATAAGCTTGTAGGCTCGAAATAAACTTGTAGGCTTGAAATAAGCTTCCATGGTTGAAATGAGCTTTTAGGCTCGAAATAAGCTTCCAGGCTCGAAATAAGCTCCCAGGCTTGAAATAAGCTTCTAGGCTTGAAATAAGCTTTTAGGCTCGAAATAAGCTTGAAGGCTTGAAATAAGCTTCCAGGCTTGAAATAAGCTTTTCAGCTTGAAATAAGCCTTTAGGCTCGAAATAAGCTTGTAGGCTTGGAATAGGCTTCCAGGCTCGAAATAAGCTCTTAGGCTTGAAATAAGCTTTCAGGCTCGAAATAAGCTAGTAGGCTTGAAATAAGCTTCCAGGCTCGAAAAAATAAGCTTGTAGGCTTGAAATAAGCTTTTAGGCTCGAAATAAGCTTTTAGGCTCGAAATAAAATTCCAGGCTCGAAATAAGCTTCCAGGCTCAAAAAAAGCTTTTAGGCTTGAAATAAGCTTTTAGGCTCGAAATAAAATTCCAGGCTCGAAATAAGCTTCCAGGCTCAAAAAAAGCTTTTAGGCTTGAAATAAACTTTAAGGCTCGAAATAGACTTTCAAGCTCGAGATAAGCTTTCAGGCTCGAGATAAGCTTTCAGGCTCGAAATAAGCTTGTAGGCTTGAAATAAGCTTTTATCCTCGAAATAAGCTTTTAGGCTGGAAATAAGCTTTTAGGCTCGAAATAAGCTTGTAGTCTCGAAATAAGCTTTTAGGCTCGAAATAAGCTTTAAGGCTCGAAATAAGCTTTTAGTCTTGAAATAAGCTTTCAGGCTCGATATAATCTTTAAGGCTTGAAATAAGCTTTTAGGCTCGAAATAAGCTTGTAGGCTCGAAATAAGCTTGTAGGCTTCAAATAAGCTTGTAGGCTTGAAATAAGCTTTTAGGCTCGAAATAAGCTTGTATGCTCAAAATAAGCTTTCAGGCTCGAAATAAGCTTGTAGGCTTCAAATAAGCTTTTAGGCCAAAAATAAGCTTTTAGGCTCGAAATAAGCTTTCAGGCTCGAAATAAGCTTGTAGGCTCGAAATAAGCTCTTGGGCTCGAAATAAGCTTGTAGGCTCGAAATAAGCTTTCAGTTTCGAAATAACCTTGTAGGCTCAAAATAAGCTTTCAGGCTCAAAATAAGTTTGTAAGCTCGAAATAAGCTTTAAGGCTCGAAATAAGCTTGTAGGCTCGAAATAAGCTTTCAGGCTCGAAATAAGCTTGTAGGCTTGAAATAAGAATTTAGGCTCGAAATAAGCTTGTAGGCTCGAAATAAGCTTTCAGGCTCAAATAAGCTTGTAGGCTCGAAATAAGCCTTTAAGCTCGAAATAAGATTTCAGGCTCGAAATATGCTTTCAGGCTTGAAATAAGCCTTTAGGCTCGAAATAAGCTTATAGCCTTGGAATAGGCTTCCAGGCTCGAAATAAGCTAGTAGGCTTGAATTAAGCTTCCAGGCTCGAAAAAATAAGCTTGTAGGCTTGAAATAAGCTTTTAGGCTCGAAATAAGCTTTTAGACTCGAAATAAAATTCCAGGCTCGAAATAAGCTTCCAGGCTCAAAAAAAGCTTTTAGGCTTGAAATAAGCTTTTAGGCTCGAAATAAAATTCCAGGCTCGAAATAAGCTTCCAGGCTCAAAAAAAGCTTTTAGGCTTGAAATAAACTTTTAGGCTCGAAATAAACTTTCAAGCTCGAGATAAGCTTTCAGGCTCGAGATAAGCTTTCAGGCTCGAAATAAGCTTGTAGGCTTGAAATAAGCTTTTATCCTCGAAATAAGCTTTTAGGCTCGAAATAAGCTTTTAGGCTCGAAATAAGCTTGTAGTCTCGAAATAAGCTTTTAGGCTCGAAATAAGCTTTAAGGCTCGAAATAAGCTTTTAGTCTTGAAATAAGCTTTCAGGCTCGATATAAGCTTTAAGGCTTGAAATAAGCTTTTAGGCTCGAAATAAGCTTGTAGGCTCAAAATAAGCTTGTAGGCTTCAAATAAGCTTGTAGGCTTGAAATAAGCTTTTAGGCTCGAAATAAGCTTGTATGCTCAAAATAAGCTTTCAGGCTCGAAATAAGCTTGTAGGCTTCAAATAAGCTTTAAGGCCCAAAATAAGCTTTTAGGCTCGAAATAAGCTTTCAGGCTCGAAATAAGCTTGTAGGCTCGAAATAAGCTCTTGGGCTCGAAATAAGCTTGTAGGCTCGAATTAAGCTTTCAGGTTCGAAATAACCTTGTAGGCTCGAAATAAGCTTTCAGGCTCAAAATAAGTTTGTAAGCTCGAAATAAGCTTTAAGGCTCGAAATAAGCTTGTAGGCTCGAAATAAGCTTTCAGGCTCGAAATAAGCTTGTAGGCTTGAAATAATATTTTAGGCTCGAAATAAGCTTGTAGGCTCGAAATAAGCTTTCAGGCTCAAATAAGCTTGTAGGCTCGAAATAAGCCTTTAAGCTCGAAATAAGATTTCAGGCTCGAAATATGCTTTCAGGCTTGAAATAAGCTTTTAGGCTCAAAATAAGCTTTTAGGCTTGAAATAAGCTTGTAGGTTTGAAATAAGCTTTCAGGCTCGAAATAAGCTTTTAGGCTCGAAATAAGCTTTAAGGCTTGAAATAAGCTTTCAGGCTCGAAATAAGCTTTTAAGCATGAAATAAGATTTTAGGCTCGAAATAAGCTTGTGTGCTCAAAATAAGCTTTAAGGGGACCGTCCGCCATGTCCGCCATTTTTTTTCCTAATGATCCAAATTACACAATTTCTATATATGTTTTAGACACATATAATACCTTCATCATATAAAAATTTCAAATCATTTGATCAAAAACTTTTGGATTTATGAGCAAAAATCATGATTTAAAAAAAATATTTAGGTACATTTTTCCCCACTACTATAATACCAATTGTATTGAAACTTATACCACAAAAACTACTCTAACAACCGAACAATTCGGTCAGACAGAATTTTGATTTTCCTTTCTGTTTTTTTTAATGAATTTTTATTTTTTTTCCTCGTCTAGACGGAAAATAATCGTGAAAAAAAATGTAAAACTAAAATCAAAATTTTGTGTGACAGAATTGTGGAATTTTTATTCTTCTTTTCAACGATATCTTTTTCTCTAATATCGAACAACAAATAAGTGAGAAAAATGTACCTAAGTGGGAATAAGTATGTTTTTGAGTTATGAGCTCCCAAAGATTTGCAGCAAGCTTTCGCTTCTTTTCTAAAAGAAATCAAGATAATATTATTATGATAACTTTTATTGTTCATGCCTACATAAATGCACCCTAAAGGAGGTATCTGAACCCTCAGTTTACTATTCCTATGTTATGAGTTGCCAGCGATCTCTAATTGTTGCCAGTGTTTTAGTTAGCAGGTTTCAGCTTTGTACTCTTATCCATGTTTCCCTCTTTCTTGGTTCTTTTTTCTTGTTCTCCACTTACTTTTTGTTCTTTCTATCACCTTATGTAACATTGGCATTGCTATAAAATTCCAGAGGACGTTGTGAAAGCACAATCAACATACGAACTTCAAGTAAATAAACACATGCATTATAATTTCTATATGTCTTTGAAACTTTGTGATTTTTTCTTAGCAGGTAGTTTTCAAATCACCTACCCTCTACCAATGTCTTTCATTTCTGCCAGAGGTACGAGATTTCGAAACATGAGAGAGAGAGAGAGAGAGAGAGAGAGAGAGAGAGAGAGAGAGAGAGAGAGAGAGAGAGAGAGAGAGAGAGAGAGAGAGAGAGAGAGAGAGAGAGAGAGAGAGAAAGAGAGAGAGAGAGTTGAACATTGTTATTATAGTATTTGTATAAATGGGAGTTTTAAATAATTCGAGAGAGAGAGAGAGAGAGAGAGAGAGAGAGAGAGAGAGAGAGAGAGAGAGAGAGAGAGAGAGAGAGAGAGAGAGAGAGAATAAAAGTATTTGTATAAATGGCAGTGGTAAATAATTCGAGAGAGGGAGAGAGAGAGAGAGAGAGAGAGAGAGAGAGAGAGGAGAGAGAGAGAGAGAGAAACTGCGCACCTGTCTAACTCAGTCAGGCAGACGACGCCATAAGGATGACGTCATCATTTAAAGACCGCTATTTTCATTGTTTGGAAAAATTATTGACTATTTGTTCTTTCTACAACCTTAGGTAACATTGTCCTTGCTATAATGTTCCCGAAGGCGTTGTGGAAACACAATGTACATACGAACTTCAAGTAAACATAGGCATACATTATAACTTCTATACATCTTTGGCAACTTTGGCTTCTGTTATTGTAGTAGACTTCGTTCATCTACACTCTACAAATGCCTTCCATTTCTGCCAGACGTACGATAGATCGAAATATAAGTGAAAAATCGCTATATATATGCAAAATTACACACAAAGACGATTTTGTCAAACTAAGTCATGCAGACGACACAGTAGGGATGACGTCATCATTTAAAAACCTCTATATCTTCGTTATTTGTAAAAATAATGGGTTGAAACTTCTGGAGAGCATGTACGATATGTTTCTCTATACAGGGAGACAATAAAACGATTTTTGAATCTTTCAAGTTGGTATGCCAAAATACCACCGCGGACGGTCCCCTTAACGCTCAAAATAAGATTGTAGGCTTGAAATAGGATTTTAGGCCCAAAATAAGCTTGTAGGCTCGAAATAAGCTTTCAGGCCCAAAATAAGCTTGTAGGCTCAAAATAAGTTTTTAGGCTCGAAATAAGCTTGTAGGCTCGAAATAAGCTTTTAGGCTCAAAATAAGCTTTTAGTCTTGAAATAAGTCTTTAGGCTCGAAATAAGCTTGTAGGCTCGAAATAAGCTTTCAAGCTCGAAATAAGCTTTTAGGATTGAAATAAGCTTTTAGGCTCAAAATAAGCTTGTAGGCTCGAAATAAGCTTTTAGGCTCGAAATATTTTTTTAGGCTTGAAATAAGCTTTTAGGCTCAAAATAAGCTTGTAGGCTCGAAATAAGCTTGTACGCTTGAAATAAGCTTTCAGGCTCGAAATAAGCTTTTAGGCTCGAAATAAGCTTCCTGTCTTGAAATAAGCTTATAGGCTTGAAATAAACTTTTAGGCTCGAAATAAGCATTCAAGCGCGAAATAAGCTTTCAGGCTTGAAATAAGCTTTTAGGCTCGAAATAAGCTTGTAGGCTTGGAATAAGCTTCCAGGCTCGAAAAAACTTTTAGGCTCGAAAGAAGCTTATAGGCTCGAAATAGGCTTGTAGGCTCGAAATAAGCTTTCAGTCTCAAAATAAGCTTTTAGGCTCGAAATAAGCTTCTAGGCTCGAAATAAGCTTTCAGGCTTGAAATAAGCTTTTAGGCACGAAATAAGCTTATAGGTTTGAAATAAGCTTGTAGGCTTGAAAGAAGCTTTAAGGCTCGAAATAAGCTTTTGGGCTCAAAATAAGCTTTTAGGCTTGAAATAAGCTTTCGGGCTCGAAATAAGCTTTTAGGCTTGAAATAAGCTTTTAGGCTCGAAATAAGCTTGTAGGCTTGAAATAAGCTTGTAGGCTTCAAATAAGCTTTTAGGCTCGAAATAAGCTTTCAGGCTTAAAGTAAGCTTGTAGGCTTGAAATAAGCTTTCAGGCTCGAAATAAGCTTTTAGGCTCAAAATAAGCTTTTAGGCTTAAAATAAGCTTTCAGGCTCGAAATAAGCTTTTAGGCTTGAAATAAGCTTGTACGCTCGAAATAAGCTTGTAGGCTTCAAATAATCTTGTAGGTTTGAAATAAGTTTTTAGGCTCGAAATAAGCTTGTATGCTCAAAATAAGCTTGTAGGCTTCAAATAAGCTTGTAGGCTTGAAATAAGCTTTTAGGCTCGAAATAAGCTTGTATGCTCAAAATAAGCTTTCAGGCTCGAAATAAGCTTGTAGGCTTCAAATAAGCTTTTAGGCCAAAAATAAGCTTTTAGGCTCGAAATAAGCTTTCAGGCTCGAAATAAGCTTGTAGGCTCGAAATAAGCTCTTGGGCTCGAAATAAGCTTGTAGGCTCGAAATAAGCTTTCAGTTTCGAAATAACCTTGTAGGCTCAAAATAAGCTTTCAGGCTCAAAATAAGTTTGTAAGCTCGAAATAAGCTTTAAGGCTCGAAATAAGCTTGTAGGCTTGAAATAAGCTTTCAGGCTCGAAATAAGCTTGTAGGCTTGAAATAAGATTTTAGGCTCGAAATAAGCTTGTAGGCTCGAAATAAGCTTTCAGGCTCAAATAAGCTTGTAGGCTCGAAATAAGCCTTTAAGCTCGAAATAAGATTTCAGGCTCGAAATATGCTTTCAGGCTTGAAATAAGCCTTTAGGCTCGAAATAAGCTTGTAGCCTTGGAATAGGCTTCCAGGCTCGAAATAAGCTAGTAGGCTTGAATTAAGCTTCCAGGCTCGAAAAAATAAGCTTGTAGGCTTGAAATAAGCTTTTAGGCTCGAAATAAGCTTTTAGACTCGAAATAAAATTCCAGGCTCGAAATAAGCTTCCAGGCTCAAAAAAAGCTTTTAGGCTTGAAATAAGCTTTTAGGCTCGAAATAAAATTCCAGGCTCGAAATAAGCTTCCAGGCTCAAAAAAAGCTTTTAGGCTTGAAATAAACTTTTAGGCTCGAAATAAACTTTCAAGCTCGAGATAAGCTTTCAGGCTCGAGATAAGCTTTCAGGCTCGAAATAAGCTTGTAGGCTTGAAATAAGCTTTTATCCTCGAAATAAGCTTTTAGGCTCGAAATAAGCTTTTAGGCTCGAAATAAGCTTGTAGTCTCGAAATAAGCTTTTAGGCTCGAAATAAGCTTTAAGGCTCGAAATAAGCTTTTAGTCTTGAAATAAGCTTTCAGGCTCGATATAAGCTTTAAGGCTTGAAATAAGCTTTTAGGCTCGAAATAAGCTTGTAGGCTCGAAATAAGCTTGTAGGCTTCAAATAAGCTTGTAGGCTTGAAATAAGCTTTTAGGCTCGAAATAAGCTTGTATGCTCAAAATAAGCTTTCAGGCTCGAAATAAGCTTGTAGGCTTCAAATAAGCTTTAAGGCCCAAAATAAGCTTTTAGGCTCGAAATAAGCTTTCAGGCTCGAAATAAGCTTGTAGGCTCGAAATAAGCTCTTGGGCTCGAAATAAGCTTGTAGGCTCGAATTAAGCTTTCAGGTTCGAAATAACCTTGTAGGCTCGAAATAAGCTTTCAGGCTCAAAATAAGTTTGTAAGCTCGAAATAAGCTTTAAGGCTCGAAATAAGCTTGTAGGCTCGAAATAAGCTTTCAGGCTCGAAATAAGCTTGTAGGCTTGAAATAATATTTTAGGCTCGAAATAAGCTTGTAGGCTCGAAATAAGCTTTCAGGCTCAAATAAGCTTGTAGGCTCGAAATAAGCCTTTAAGCTCGAAATAAGATTTCAGGCTCGAAATATGCTTTCAGGCTTGAAATAAGCTTTTAGGCTCAAAATAAGCTTTTAGGCTTGAAATAAGCTTGTAGGTTTGAAATAAGCTTTCAGGCTCGAAATAAGCTTTTAGGCTCGAAATAAGCTTTAAGGCTTGAAATAAGCTTTCAGGCTCGAAATAAGCTTTTAAGCATGAAATAAGATTTTAGGCTCGAAATAAGCTTGTGTGCTCAAAATAAGCTTTAAGGGGACCATCCGCCATGTCCGCCATTTTTTTTCCTAATGATCCAAATTACACAATTTCTATATATGTTTTAGACACATATAATACCTTCATCATATAAAAATTTCAAATCATTTGATCAAAAACTTTTGGATTTATGAGCAAAAATCATGATTTAAAAAAAATATTTAGGTACATTTTTCCCCACTACTATAATACCAATTGTATTGAAACTTAGACCACAAAAACTACTCTAACAACCGAACAATTCGGTCAGACAGAATTTTGATTTTCCTTTCTGTTTTTTTTAATGAATTTTTATTTTTTTTCCTCGTCTAGACGGAAAATAATCGTGATAAAAAATGTAAAACGAAAATCAAAATTTTGTGTGACAGAATTGTGGAATTTTTATTCTTCTTTTCAACGATATCTTTTTCTCTAATATCGAACAACAAATAAGTGAGAAAAATGTACCTAAGTGGGAATAAGTATGTTTTTGAGTTATGAGCTCCCAAAGATTTGCAGCAAGCTTTCGCTTCTTTTCTAAAAGAAATCAAGATAATATTATTATGATAACTTTTATTGTTCATGCCTACATAAATGCACCCTAAAGGAGGTATCTGAACCCTCAGTTTACTATTCCTATGTTATGAGTTGCCAGCGATCTCTAATTGTTGCCAGTGTTTTAGTTAGCAGGTTTCAGCTTTGTACTCTTATCCATGTTTCCCTCTTTCTTGGTTCTTTTTTCTTGTTCTCCACTTACTTTTTGTTCTTTCTATCACCTTATGTAACATTGGCATTGCTATAAAATTCCAGAGGACGTTGTGAAAGCACAATCAACATACGAACTTCAAGTAAATAAACACATGCATTATAATTTCTATATGTCTTTGGAAACTTTGTGATTTTTTCTTAGCAGGTAGTTTTCAAATCACCTACCCTCTACCAATGTCTTTCATTTCTGCCAGAGGTACGAGATTTCGAAACATGAGAGAGAGAGAGAGAGAGAGAGAGAGAGAGAGAGAGAGAGAGAGAGAGAGAGGAGAGAGAGAGAGAGAGAGAGAGAGAGAGAGAGAAAGAGAGAGAGAGAGTTGAACATTGTTATTATAGTATTTGTATAAATGGGAGTTTTAAATAATTCGAGAGAGAGAGAGAGAGAGAGAGAGAGAGAGAGAGAGAGAGAGAGAGAATAAAAGTATTTGTATAAATGGCAGTGGTAAATAATTCGAGAGAGGGAGAGAGAGAGAGAGAGAGAGAGAGAGAGAGAGAGAGAGAGAGAGAGAGAGAGAGAGAGAAACTGCGCACCTGTCTAACTCAGTCAGGCAGACGACGCCATAAGGATGACGTCATCATTTAAAGACCGCTATTTTCATTGTTTGGAAAAATTATTGACTATTTGTTCTTTCTACAACCTTAGGTAACATTGTCCTTGCTATAATGTTCCCGAAGGCGTTGTGGAAACACAATGTACATACGAACTTCAAGTAAACATAGGCATACATTATAACTTCTATACATCTTTGGCAACTTTGGCTTCTGTTATTGTAGTAGACTTCGTTCATCTACACTCTACAAATGCCTTCCATTTCTGGCAGACGTACGATAGATCAAAATATAAGTGAAAAATCGCTATATATATATGCAAAATTACACACAAAGACGATTTTGTCAAACTAAGTCATGCAGACGACACAGTATGGATAACGTCATCATTTAAAAACCTCTATATCTTCGTTATTTGTAAAAATAATGGGTTGAAACTTCTGGAGAGCATGTACGATATGTTTCTCTATACAGGGAGACAATAAAACGATTTTTGAATCTTTCAAGTTGGTATGCCAAAATACCACCGCGGACGGTCCCCTTAACGCTCAAAATAAGATTGTAGGCTTGAAATAGGATTTTAGGCCCAAAATAAGCTTGTAGGCTCGAAATAAGCTTTCAGGCCCAAAATAAGCTTGTAGGCTCAAAATAAGTTTTTAGGCTCGAAATAAGCTTGTAGGCTCGAAATAAGCTTTTAGGCTCAAAATAAGCTTTTAGTCTTGAAATAAGTCTTTAGGCTCGAAATAAGCTTGTAGGCTCGAAATAAGCTTTCAAGCTCGAAATAAGCTTTTAGGATTGAAATAAGCTTTTAGGCTCAAAATAAGCTTGTAGGCTCGAAATAAGCTTTTAGGCTCGAAATATTTTTTTAGGCTTGAAATAAGCTTTTAGGCTCAAAATAAGCTTGTAGGCTCGAAATAAGCTTGTACGCTTGAAATAAGCTTTCAGGCTCGAAATAAGCTTTTAGGCTCGAAATAAGCTTCCTGTCTTGAAATAAGCTTATAGGCTTGAAATAAACTTTTAGGCTCGAAATAAGCATTCAAGCGCGAAATAAGCTTTCAGGCTTGAAATAAGCTTTTAGGCTCGAAATAAGCTTGTAGGCTTGGAATAAGCTTCCAGGCTCGAAAAAAATTTTAGGCTCGAAAGAAGCTTATAGGCTCGAAATAGGCTTGTAGGCTCGAAATAAGCTTTCAGTCTCAAAATAAGCTTTTAGGCTCGAAATAAGCTTCTAGGCTCGAAATAAGCTTTCAGGCTTGAAATAAGCTTTTAGGCACGAAATAAGCTTTTAGGTTTGAAATAAGCTTGTAGGCTTGAAAGAAGCTTTAAGGCTCGAAATAAGCTTTTGGGCTCAAAATAAGCTTTTAGGCTTGAAATAAGCTTTCGGGCTCGAAATAAGCTTTTAGGCTTGAAATAAGCTTTTAGGCTCGAAATAAGCTTGTAGGCTTGAAATAAGCTTGTAGGCTTCAAATAAGCTTTTAGGCTCGAAATAAGCTTTCAGGCTTAAAGTAAGCTTGTAGGCTTGAAATAAGCTTTCAGGCTCGAAATAAGCTTTTAGGCTCAAAATAAGCTTTTAGGCTTAAAATAAGCTTTCAGGCTCGAAATAAGCTTTTAGGCTTGAAATAAGCTTGTACGCTCGAAATAAGCTTGTAGGCTTCAAATAAGCTTGTAGGTTTGAAATAAGTTTTTAGGCTCGAAATAAGCTTGTATGCTCAAAATAAGCTTCCAGGCTTGAAATAAGCTTGTAGGCTTGAAATAAGATTTTAGGCCCAAAATAAGCTTGTAGGCTTGAAATAAGCTTTCAGGCTCGAAATAAGCTTGTACGCTCGAAATAAGCTTTTAGGCTCGAAATAATCTTGTAGGCTCTAAGTAAGCTTTCAGGCTCGAAATAAGCTTATAGGCTTGAAATAAGCTTTTGGGCACGAAATAAGCTTGTGGGGTCGAAATAAGCTTCCATGATTGAAATAAGTTTGTAGTCTTGAAATAAGCTTATAGGCTCGGAATAAGCTTGTAGGCTCGAAATAAGCTTTCAGGCTCGAAATAAGCTTGTAGGCTTGAAATAAGCTTTTAGGCTCGAAAAAATCTTGTAGGCTTGAAATAAGCTTCCAGGCTCGAAATGAGCCTGTAGGCTTTAAATAAGCTTTTATGCTCGAAATAAGCTTGTAGGCTTGAAATAACCTTTCAGGCTCGAAATAAGCTTTTAGGATGGAAATAAGCTTTTAGGCTCGAAATATGCTAGTAGGATTGAAATAAGCTTCCAGGCTCGAAATGAGCTTGTAGGCTTTAAATAAGCTTTTATGCTCGAAATAAGCTTGTAGGCTTGAAATAAGCTTTCAGGCTCGAAATAAGCTTATAGGATGGAAATAAGCTTTTAGGCTCGAAATAAGCTTGTAGGCTCGAAATAAGCTTGTAGGCTTGAAATAAGCTTTCAGGGTTGAAATGAGCTTGTAGGCTCGAAATAAGCTTCCAGGCTCGAAATAAGCTCCCAGGCTCGAAATAGCTTCTAGGCTTGAAATAAGCTTTTAGGCTCGAAATAAGCTTGTAGGCTTGAAATAAGCATCCAGGCTCAAAATAAGCTTTTCGGCTTGAAATAAGCTTTTAGGCTCGAAATAAGCTTGTAGGCTTGAAATAAGCTTCCAAGCTCGAAATAAGCTTTTAGGCTTGAAATAAGCTTTCAGGCTCGAAATAAGATAGTAGGCTTGAAATAAGCTTACAGGCTCGAAATAAGCTTTTCGGCTTGAAATAAGCTTTTAGGCTCGAAATAAGCATTCAAGCGCGAAATAAGCTTTCAGGCTTGAAATAAGCTTTTAGGCTTGAAATAAGCTTGTAGGCTTGGAATAAGCTCCCAGGCTCGAAAAAACTTTTAGGCTCGAAAGAAGCTTATAGGCTCGAAATAGGCTTGTAGGCTCGAAATAAGCTTTCAGTCTAAAAATAAGCTTTTAGGCTCGAAATAAGCTTCTAGGCTCGAAATAAGCTTTCAGGCTTGAAATAAGCTTTTAGGCACGAAATAAGCTTTTAGGTTTGAAATAAGCTTGTAGGCTTGAAAGAAGCTTTAAGGCTCGAAATAAGCTTTTGGGCTCAAAATAAGCTTTTAGGCTTGAAATAAGCTTTCGGGCTCGAAATAAGCTTTTAGGCTTGAAATAAGCTTTTAGGCTCGAAATAAGCTTGTAGGCTTGAAATAAGCTTGTAGGCTTCAAATAAGCTTTTAGGCTCAAAATAAGCTTTCAGGCTTAAAGTAAGCTTGTAGGCTTGAAATAAGCTTTCAGGCTCGAAATAAGCTTTTAGGCTCAAAATAAGCTTTTAGGCTTAAAATAAGCTTTCAGGCTCGAAATAAGCTTTTAGGCTTGAAATAAGCTTGTACGCTCGAAATAAGCTTGTAGGCTTCAAATAAGCTTGTAGGTTTGAAATAAGTTTTTAGGCTCGAAATAAGCTTGTATGCTCAAAATAAGCTTCCAGGCTTGAAATAAGCTTGTAGGCTTGAAATAAGATTTTAGGCCCAAAATAAGCTTGTAGGCTTGAAATAAGCTTTCAGGCTCGAAATAAGCTTGTACGCTCGAAATAAGCTTTTAGGCTCGAAATAATCTTGTAGGCTCTAAGTAAGCTTTCAGGCTCGAAATAAGCTTATAGGCTTGAAATAAGCTTTTGGGCACGAAATAAGCTTCTGGGGTCGAAATAAGCTTCCATGATTGAAATAAGTTTGTAGTCTTGAAATAAGCTTATAGGCTCGGAATAAGCTTGTAGGCTCGAAATAAGCTTTCAGGCTCGAAATAAGCTTGTAGGCTTGAAATAAGCTTTTAGGCTCGAAAAAATCTTGTAGGCTTGAAATAAGCTTCCAGGCTCGAAATGAGCCTGTAGGCTTTAAATAAGCTTTTATGCTCGAAATAAGCTTGTAGGCTTGAAATAACCTTTCAGGCTCGAAATAAGCTTTTAGGATGGAAATAAGCTTTTAGGCTCGAAATATGCTAGTAGGATTGAAATAAGCTTCCAGGCTCGAAATGAGCTTGTAGGCTTTAAATAAGCTTTTATGCTCGAAATAAGCTTGTAGGCTTGAAATAAGCTTTCAGGCTCGAAATAAGCTTATAGGATGGAAATAAGCTTTTAGGCTCGAAATAAGCTTGTAGGCTCGAAATAAGCTTGTAGGCTTGAAATAAGCTTTCAGGGTTGAAATGAGCTTGTAGGCTCGAAATAAGCTTCCAGGCTCGAATAAGCTCCCAGGCTCGAAATAAGCTTCTAGGCTTGAAATAAGCTTTTAGGCTCGAAATAAGCTTGTAGGCTTGAAATAAGCATCCAGGCTCAAAATAAGCTTTTCGGCTTGAAATAAGCTTTTAGGCTCGAAATAAGCTTGTAGGCTTGAAATAAGCTTCCAAGCTCGAAATAAGCTTTTAGGCTTGAAATAAGCTTTCAGGCTCGAAATAAGATAGTAGGCTTGAAATAAGCTTACAGGCTCGAAATAAGCTTTTCGGCTTGAAATAAGCTTTTAGGCTCGAAATAAGCTTTTTGGCTCGAAATAAAATTCCAGGCTCGAAATTAGCTCCCAGGCTCGAAAAAAGCTTTTAGGCTTGAAATAAACTTTCAGAATCGAAATAAACTTTCAGGCTCGGGATAAGCTTTCAGGCTCGAGATAAGCTTTTAGGCTTGAAATAAGCTTGTAGGCTTAAAATAAGCTTTTAGGCTCGAAATAAGCTTTTAGGCTCGAAATAAGATTTTAGGCTCGAAATAAGCTTGTAGGCTCGAAATAAGCTTTCAGGCTCGAAATAAGCTTTTAGGCTTGAAATAAGCTTTCGGGCTCGAAATAAGATTTCAGGCTCGAAATAAGCTTTCAGGCTATAAATAAGCTTTTCCGCTCGAAAAAAAGCTTCTAGGCTCGAAATAAGCTTGTGGGCTTGAAATAAGCTTTCAGGCTCGAAATAAGCTTTTAGGCTCAAAATAAGCTTTTAGTCATGAAATAAGCTTTCATGCTCGATATAAGCTTTAAGGCTTGAAATAAGCTTTTAGGCTCGAAATAAGCTTGTAGGCTTGAAATAAGCTTGTAGGCTTCAAATAAGCTTGTAGGCTTGAAATAAGCTTTTAGGCTCGAATTAGCTTGTATGCTCACAATAAGCTTTCAGGCTCGAAATAAGCTTGTAGGCTTGAAATAAGCTTTCAGGCCCAAAATATTTTTGTAGGCTCGAAATAAGCTTTCAGGCTCGAAATAAGCTTGTAGGCTCGAAATAAGCATTTAGGGTCGAAATAAGCTTGTAGGCTCGAAATAAGCTTTCAGGTTTGAAATAAGCTTGTAGGCTCGAAATAAGCTTTCATGCTCGAAATAAGTTTTTAGGCTCGAAATAAGCTTTAAGGCTCGAAATAAGCTTGTAGGCTCGAAATAAGCTTTCAGGCTCGAAATAAGCTTGTAGGCTTGAAATAAGATTTTAGGCTCGAAATAAGCTTGTAGGCTTGAAATAAGCTTTCAGGCTCAAATAAGCTTGTAGGCTCGAAATAAGAGTTTAGGCTCGAAAAAAGCTTGCAGGCTCGAAATAAGCTTTCAGGATCGGAATAAGCTTGTAGGCTCGAATAAGCTTTCAGGCTCGAAATAAGCTTGTAGGGTCGAAATAAGCTTTCAGGCTCGAAATAAGATTTTAGGCTCGAAATAAACTTGTAGGCTTAAAATAAGCTTTCAGGTTCGAAATAAGCTTTTAGGCTTGAAATAAGCTTTTAGGCTCGAAATAAGCTTTTACGCTTGAAATAAGCTTGTAGGCTCGAAATAGGCTTTCCGGCTCGAAATAAGCTTTAACCCTGGAAAGGTATGTTGGGTCGTTTGCGACCCCTACAGCATTTTCAAAACGTGTTTTTCCCCATAAATCATCAGCTATCTCGAATATGGAAGTGATCGACCTGCAAGGAGTGACTAGTCTACATGCCATTGTCTGCTTTAGGACTGATTTTCGTCTAACTTCCCTCTTTCCCCGTTTTTTTACCCCCCCCCAGGGGTCGACCTCGACCCTGAATACCTTTATAGGGGTAAGTGATCAAACAGCAAAGTTATTACATAATTATAAATTGTCGAACAGTGTTGATACTTGTTTGGTTCTTTATAGTTGGAAAGTGTGGGTGGATGGTGTGTCTACCACTTGCATGACATTGGTTTTGGCTTAGATGCCATATATTGCCATGAGGTCCATTTTCCCTCAAATGCTAATTTCTGATTTTTTGGGGTTTTTTGCAAATTTGATTATTTTTCTATTTATTTTGAATTTATCTTCAATAATGGCCAGCAGACAGTATTCCCCTCGGCATGGATGTCATCAACACACTTCTAATGGAGTTAAAAAGAGATGTTGATGATAATATGGATCTTGCAACCCCATTCTTCATCCCAAGTGGTAGATTGTTGGCTGTAAGAGTTGTTGCGGTCTGCGGCCATTTTGTTGACATACCCGAAAGATAAGTTGGCATATCTCTATATATTCTTGTTCTGTATAGAATTCGTGATATTTTGGTATAATTTAATGCATAAATATCATATTTTATAGGAGATAAAATAATTTTCATAAGAAATTTACATTGTGAACTAGGCCGTCAAAAAATGACCTTTAGATTTCGCCCCTGTTATAACAGTAAATTACATCTTAATGCACATTTTATTATGTATTTCTGTTCTAGGATAATATGAGTTTATTCTATAAAAAAATTAGCCTCTTCCTATTTCATTTGGGTACCCAAAAAAATTCATGAAATTTGGACAAATTTTTTTGGCCAAAAAAATTTACCCTTTTTTTCTCATTTCAGATCTTGACTTCTATGGGTCCAACTCATTTCCAGCAATTACACGCTGTTGCTTTGCCATCTAAGAAGGTGTCCCTAAAGGGATTTATGTGTATATGTATATTTCTATTTTTGTAAATATTTACGTCAAGTCTTTTTTTTGTATACTTAAATTTTTAATATATTTCCAATAAATAGTTATTTTCTAGATGGGTAGGCCTATCATTTATATTTTCAGTAATTTTGAGCATTCTTTGAAGTATTTTTAGCAAGTCAAACAATACAGATTGATGCATAACTAAATTTTTCCTGAATTTTTTTTGGAGTCGGGGTCGTTCACGACCGAGTATACCCTTAAAGGGGTGTCCGAGTACCATACCTATCCAGGGTTAAGGCTCGAAATAAGCTTTCAGGTTCGAAATAAGCTTGCAGGCTCAAAACAAGCTTTTAGGCTCGAAATAAGCTTTTAGGCTTGAAATAAGCTTTCAGGCTCGAAATAAGCTTTTAGGCTTTAAATAAGCTTTTAGGCTCGAAATAAGCTTGTAGGCTCGAAATAAGCTTGTAGGCTTCAAATAAGCTTTTAGGCTCGAAATAAGCTTTTAGGCTTGAAATAAACTTATAGGCTTGAAATAAGCTTTCAGGATCGAAATAAGCTTTTAGGCTCGAAATAAGCTTTTAGCTTGAAATAAGCTTTCAGGCTCGAAATAAGCTTTTAGGCTTGAAATAAGCTTTTAGGCTCGAAATAAGCTTGTATGCTCGAAATAAACTTGTAGGCATCAAATAAGCTTGTAGGTTTGTAAAAAGCTTAAAGGGTCGAAAGAAGCTTGTATGCTCAAAATAAGCTTCCAGGCTCGAAATAAGCTTGTAGGCTTGAAATAAGATTTTAGGCCCAAAATAAGCTTGTAGGCTCAAAATAAGCTTTCAAGCTCAAAATAAGCTTGTAGGCTTGAAATAAGCTTTTAGGCTCGAAATAAGCTTTTAGGTTCGAAATAAGCTTGTAGGCTCGAAATAAGCTTTCAGGCTCGAAATAAGCTTGTAGGCTTGAAATAAGATTTTAGGCACGAAATAAGCTTGTAGGGTCGATATAAGCTTCCAGGCTCGAAATAAGTTTGTAGGCTTGAAATAAGCTTTTAGGCTCGGAATAAGCTTGTAGGCTCGAAATAAGCTTTCAGGCTCGAAATGAGCTTGTAGGCTTGAAATAAGCTTTTAGGCTTAAAATAAGCTTGTAGGCTTGAAATAAGCTTTTAATCTCGAAATAAGCTTGTAGGCCTGAAATAAGCTTCCTGGCTCGAAATAAGATTATAGGCTCGAAATAAGCTTTTAGGCTCGAAATATGCTAGTAGGCTTGAAATAAGCTTCCAGGCTCGAAATGAGCTTGTAGGCTTGAAATAAGCTTTTATGCTCGAAATAAGCTTGTAGGCTTGAAATAAGCTTTCAGGCTCGAAATAAGCTTTCAGGATGGGAATAAGTTTTTAGGCTCGAAATAAGCTTGTAGGCTCGAAATAAACTTGTAGGCTTGGATAAGCTTCAGGGTTGAAATGAGGTTTTAGGCTCAAAATAAGCTTCCAGGCTCGAAATAAGCTCCCAGGCTCGAAATAAGCTTCAAGGCTTGAAATAAGCTTTTAGGCTCGAAATAAGCTTTATGGCTTGAAATAAACTTCCAAGCTCGAAATAAGCTTTTCGGCTTGAAATAAGCTTTTAGTCTCGAAATAAGCTTGTAGGCTTGAAATAAGCTTCCAGGCTCGAAATAAACTCTTAGGCTTGAAATAAGCTTCCAGGCTCGAAAAAATAAGCTTGTAGGCTTGAAATAAGCTTTTAGGCTCGAAATAAGCTTTTAGGCTCGAAATAAAATTCCAGGCTCAAAATAAGCTTCCAGGCTCAAAAAAAGCTTTTAGGCTTGAAATAAACTTATATGCTCGAAATAAACTTTCAGGCTCGAGATAAGCTTTCAGGCTCGAGATAAGCTTTTAGGCTCGAAATAAGCTTGTAGGCTTGAAATAAGCTTTTATACTCGAAATAAGCTTTTAGGCTCGAAATAACCTTTTAGGCTAGAAATAAGCTTGTAGTCTCGAAATAAGCTTTCAGGCTCGAAATAAGCTTTTAGGCTCGAAATAAGCTTTTAGTCTTGAAATAAGCTTTCAGGCTCAATATAAGCTTTAAGGCTTGAAATAAGCTTTTAGGCTCGAAATAAGCTTGTAGGCTTGAAATAAGCTTGTAGGCTTGAAATAAGCTTTTAGGCTTGAAATAAGCTTGTATGCTCAAAATAAGCTTTCAGGCTCGAAATAAGCTTGTAGGCTTCAAATAAGCTTATAGGCCCAAAATAAGCTTTTAGGCTCGAAATAAGCTTTTGGGCTCGAAATAAGCTTGTAGGCTCGAAATAAGCTTTCAGGTTCGAAATAAGCTTGTAGGCTCGAAATAAGCTTTCAGGCTCAAAATAAGTTTGTAAGCTCGAAATAAGCTTTAAGGCTCGAAATAAGCTTGTTGGCTCGAAATAAGCTTTCAGGCTCGAAAAAAGCTTGTAGGCTTGAAATAAGATTTTAGGCTCGAAATAAGTTTGTAGGCTCGAAATAAGCTTTCAGGCTCAAATAAGCTTTCAGGCTCAAATAAGCTTGTAGGCTCGAAATAAGAGTTTAAGCTCGATATAAGCTTGTAGGCTCGAAATAAGCTTTCAGGCTCAAAATAAGCTTTTAGGCTTGAAATAAGTTTTCAGGCTCGAATTAAACTTGTAGGCTTGAAATAAGCTTTCAGGCTCGAAATAAGCTTGTAGGCTTGAAATAAGCTTTCAGGCTCGAAATAAGCATTTAGGCTTGAAATAAGCTTTTAGGCTCGAAATAAGCTTGTAAGCTTGAAATAAGCTTTCAGGCTCGAAATAAGCTTTTAGGCTTGAAACAAGCTTTTTAGGCTTGAAATAAGCTTTTAGGCTTGAAATAAGCTTTCAGGCTTGAAATAAGCTTTTAGGCTCAAAATAAGCTTGTAAGCTCGGAATAAGCTTTCAGGCTCGAAATAAGCTTTAGGCTCAAAATAAAGCTTGTAAGCTTGAAATAAGCTTTCAGGCTCAAAATAAGCTTTTAAGCTCGAAATAAGCTTTTAGGCTCAAAATAAGCTTGTGGGCTTGAAATTAGCTTTTAGGCTTGAAATAAGCTTTTAGGCTGGAAATAATCATGTACGCTTGAAACAAACTTTTAGGTTTGAAATAGGCTTCAAGGCTCGAAATAAGCTTGTAGGCTTGAAATAAGCTTTCAGGCTCGAAATAAGCTTTTAGGATTGAAATAAGCTTTTAGGATCGAAATAAACTTTTAGGCTCGAAATAAGATTCTAGGGTTGAAATAAGCTTTCAGGTTGAAATAAACTTTTAGGCTCGAAATAAGCTTCCAGGCTCGAAATAAACTTTTAGGCTTGAAATATACTTTTAGGATCGAAATAAGCTTGTAGGCTTGAAATAAGTTTCCAGGCTCGAAATAAGCTTGTAGGCTTGAAATCAGCTTTTAGGCTTGAAATAAGTTTGTATGCTTGAAATAAGCTTCCAGGCACGAAATAAGCTTTTAGGATTGAAATAAGCTTTTAGGCTCGAAATAAGCTAGTAGGCTTGAAATAAGGTTCCCCGTCTCGAAATAAGCTTTTAGGCTTAAAATAAGCTTTTAGGCTCGAAATAAGCTAGTAGGCATGAAATAAGCTTCCAGGCTCGAAATAAGCTTGTAGGTTTAAAATAAGCTTTTAGGCTCGAAATAATCTTGTAGTCGTGAAATAAGCTTCCAGGCTCGAAATAAGCTTATAGGCTTGAAATAAGCTTTTAGGATCGAAATAAGCTTGTAGGGTTGAAATAAGCTTCTAGGCTCGAAATAAGCTTGTAGGCTTGAAATAAGCTTTCAGGCTCAAAATAAGCTTGTAGGCTTGAAATAAGATTTTAGGCTCGAAATAAGCTTGTAGGTTTGAAATAAGCTTTCAGTCTTGAAATAAGCTTTTATGCTTGAAATAAGCTTCTAGGGTCGAAATAAGCTTTTAGGCTTGAAATATGCTTTTAGGCTCGAAATAAGCCGGTAGGCTTGAAATAAGCTTTTAGGTTCGAAATAAGCTTTTAGGCTTGGAATAAGCTTTCAGGCTAAAAATAAACTTGTAGGCTTGAAATAAACTCCCAGGATCGAAATAAGCTTTTAGGCTTGAAATAAGCTATTAGGCTTGAAATGAGTTTCAGGCATGAAATAAGCTTTTAGGCCTGAAATAAGCTTTTAGGCTCGATATAAGCTTTTAGGCTTTAAATAAGCTTGTAGGCTTGAAATAAGCTTTCAGGCTTGAAATAAGCTTTTAGGCTTGAAATAAGCTTTTAGGCTCGAAATAAGCTTTCAGGCTCGAAATAACTTTTGGTCTTGGAATAAGCCTTTAGGCTCAAAATAAGCTTGTAGGCTTGAAATAAGCTTTCAGGCTCGAAATAAGCGTTTAGGATTGAGATAAGCTTTTAGGCTCGAAACAAGCTTGTAGGTTCGATATAAGCTTTCAGGCTCGAAATAAGCTTTTAGGCTTGAAATAAGCTTTTAGGCTCGAAATAAGCTTGTGGGCTCGAAATAAGCTTGTAGGCTTGAAATAAGCTTTCAGGCTTGAAATAAGCTTTTGGGCTCAAAATAACCTTTTAGGCTCGAAATAAGCTTCCATGCTTGAAATAAGCTTTCAGGCTTAAAATAAGCTTTTAGGCTCGAAATAAGATTTTAGGCTCGGAATAAGTTTCCAGGCTCGAAATAAGCTTCTAGGCTTAAAATAAGCTTTTAGGCTCGAAATAAGCTTTCAGACTCGAAATAAGCTCTCAGGCTCGAAATAAGCTTTTAGGCTCGAAATAATCTTGTAGGCTTGAAATAAGCTTTCAGGCTCGAAATAAGCTTTTAGGCTCGAAATAAGCTTTTAGGCTTGAAATAAGCTTGTAGGCTCGAAATAAGCTTTCAGGCTCGAAATAAGCTTTTAGGCTTGAAATAAGCCTTTAAGCTCGAAATAAGATTTCAGGCTCGAAATATGCTTTCAGGCTTGAAATAAGCTTTTAGGCTCGAAATAAGCTTTTAGGCTTGAAATAAGCTTGTAGGTTTGAAATAAGCTTTCAGGCTCAAAATAAGCTTTTAGGCTCGTAATAAGCTTTTAGGCTTGAAATAAGCTTTCAGGCTCGAAATAGGCTTTTAGGCATGAAATAAGCTTTTAGGCTCGAAATAAGCTTGTAGGCTCGAAATAAGCTTGTAGGCTCCAAATAAGCTTGTAGGCTTGAAATAAGCATTAAGGCTCGAAGTAAGCTTGTATGCTCATAATAAGCTTTCACGCTCGAAATAAGCTTGTAGGCTTGAAATAAAATTTTAGGCCCAAAATAAGCTTGTAGGCTCGAAATAAGCTTTCAGGCCCAAAATAAGCTTGTAGGCTCAAAATAAGTTTTTAGGCTCGAATTAAGCTTGTAGGCTCGAAGTAAGCTTTCAGGCTCGAAATAAGCTTGTAGGCTTGAAATAAGTTTCCAGGCTCAAAATAAGCTTGTAGGCTTGAAATAAGCTTTTAGGCTCGATTTAAGCTTTTAGGCTTGAAATTAGCTATTAGGCTCAAAATAAGCTATTAGGCTTGAAATAAACTTTAAAGCTCGAAATAAGCAGGTAGGTTTGAAATAAGCTTTCAGGCTCGAAATAAGCTTTTAGGCTCGAAATAAGCTTTTAGGCTTGAAATAAGCTTTTAGGCTCAAAATAACCTTTTAGGCTCGTAATAAGTTTCCATGCTTGAAATAAGCTTTCAGGCTTAAAATAAGCTTTTAGGCTCGATATAAGCTTGTAGGCTCGAAATAAGTTTCCAGACTCGAAATAAGCTTGTAGGCTCGAAATAAGCTTGTAGGCTCGAAATAAGCTTGTAGGCTTGAATTAAGCTTTCAGGCTCGAAATAAGCTTTTAGGCTTGAAATAAGCTTTTAGGCTCGAAATAAGCTTGTAGGCTTGAAATAAGCGTTCAGGCTCGAAATAAGCTTTTAGGCTTGAAATAAGCTTTTAGGCTCGAAATAAGCTTGTAGGCTTGAAATAAGCTTTTAGGCTTGAAATAAGCTTTCAGGCTTGAAATCGGCTTTTAGGCTTGAAATAAGCTTTTAGGCTCGAAATAAGCTTGTAGGCTTGAAATATGCTTTCAGGCTTGAAATATGCTTTTAGGCTTGAAATAAGCTTTTACGCTCTAAATAAGCTTGTAGGCTTGAAATAACCTGTCAGGCTCGAAATAAGCTTTTAGGCTTGAAATAAGGTTTTAGACTTGAAATAAGCTTGTGTGCTTGAAATAAGCTTTTAGGCTCGAAATAAGCTTGTTGGCTTGAAATATGCTCTTAGGCTCGAAACAAGCTTTTAGGCTTGAAATAAGCTTTCAGGCTCGAAATAATCTTGTAGGCTTGAAATAAGCATTTAGGCTCGAAATAAGCTTTTAGGCTTGAAATAAGCTTTTAGGCTTGAACTAAGCTTGTAGGCTTGAAATAAGCATTTAGGCTCGAAATAAGCTCTCAGGCTTGAAATAAGCTTTTAGGCTCAAAAGAAGCTTGTAGGCTTGAAATAAGCTTGTAGGCTTGAAATAAGCTTCCAGGCTCAATATAAGCTTGTATGCTTGAGATATGCTCTTAGGCTTGAAATAAGCTTTTGGGCTCGAAATAAGCTTTAAGGCTCGAAATAAGTTTTCAGGCTTGAAATAAGCTTTTAGGCTCGAAAGAAGCTTTTAGGCTCAAAATAAGCTTGTAGGCTTGAAACAAGCTTCCAGGCTCGAAATAAACTTGTAGGCTTGAGATATGCTCTCAGGCTCGAAATAAGCTTTTGGGCTCGAAATAAGCTTTCAGGCTCGAAATAAGCTTGTAGGCTTGAAATAAGCTTTTACGCTCGAAATAAGCTTTTAGGCTTGAAATAAGCTTTCAGGCTCGAAATAAGCTTGTAGGCTTGAAATAAACTTTTAGGCTTGAAATAAGTTTTTAGGCTTGAAATAAGCTTTCAGGCTCGAAATAAGCTTGTAGGCTCGAAATAAGCTTTTACGCTCGAAATAAGATTTTAGGCTCGAAATATGCTTTTAGGCTTGAAATAAGCTTGTAGGCTTGAAATAAGCTTTTAGGCTCAAAATAAGCTTTCAGGCTCGAAATAAGCTTTTAGGCTTGAAATAAGCTTTTAGGCTCGAAATAAGCTTGTATGCTCGAAATAAACTTGTAGGCATCAAATAAGCTTGTAGGTTTGTAAAAAGCTTAAAGGGTCGAAAGAAGCTTGTATGCTCAAAATAAGCTTCCAGGCTCGAAATAAGCTTGTAGGCTTGAAATAAGATTTTAGGCCCAAAATAAGCTTGTAGGCTCAAAATAAGCTTTCAGGCTCAAAATAAGCTTGTAGGCTTGAAATAAGCTTTTAGGCTCGAAATAAGCTTTTAGGTTCGAAATAAGCTTGTAGGCTTGAAATAAGCTTTCAGGCTCGAAATAAGCTTGTAGGCTTGAAATAAGATTTTAGGCACGAAATAAGCTTGTAGGGTCGATATAAGCTTCCAGGCTCGAAATAAGTTTGTAGGCTTGAAATAAGCTTTTAGGCTCGGAATAAGCTTGTAGGCTCGAAATAAGCTTTCAGGCTCGAAATGAGCTTGTAGGCTTGAAATAAGCTTTTAGGCTTGAAATAAGCTTGTAGGCTTGAAATAAGCTTTTAATCTCGAAATATGCTTGTAGGCCTGAAATAAGCTTCCTGGCTCGAAATAAGATTATAGGCTCGAAATAAGCTTTTAGGCTCGAAATATGCTAGTAGGCTTGAAATAAGCTTCCAGGCTCGAAATGAGCTTGTAGGCTTGAAATAAGCTTTTATGCTCGAAATAAGCTTGTAGGCTTGAAATAAGCTTTCAGGCTCGAAATAAGCTTTCAGGATGGGAATAAGTGTTTAGGCTCGAAATAAGCTTGTAGGCTCGAAATAAACTTGTAGGCTTGGAATAAGCTTTCAGGGTTGAAATGAGGTTTTAGGCTCAAAATAAGCTTCCAGCCTCGAAATAAGCTCCCAGGCTCGAAATAAGCTTCAAGGCTTGAAATAAGCTTTTAGGCTCGAAATAAGCTTTATGGCTTGAAATAAACTTCCAGGCTCGAAATAAGCTTTTCGGCTTGAAATAAGCTTTTAGTCTCGAAATAAGCTTGTAGGCTTGAAATAAGCTTCCAGGCTCGAAATAAACTCTTAGGCTTGAAATAAGCTTCCAGGCTCGAAAAAATAAGCTTGTAGGCTTAAAATAAGCTTTTAGGCTTGAAATAAGCTTTTAGGCTCGAAATAAAATTCCAGGCTCAAAATAAGCTTCCAGGCTCAAAAAAAGCTTTTAGGCTTGAAATAAACTTATAGGCTCGAAATAAACTTTCAGGCTCGAGATAAGCTTTCAGGCTCGAGATAAGCTTTTAGGCTCGAAATAAGCTTGTAGGCTTGAAATAAGCTTTTATACTCGAAATAAGCTTTTAGGCTCGAAATAACCTTTTAGGCTAGAAATAAGCTTGTAGTCTCGAAATAAGCTTTCAGGCTCGAAATAAGCTTTTAGGCTTGAAATAAGCTTTTAGTCTTGAAATAAGCTTTCAGGCTCAATATAAGCTTTAAGGCTTGAAATAAGCTTTTAGGCTCGAAATAAGCTTGTAGGCTTGAAATAAGCTTGTAGGCTTGAAATAAGCTTTTAGGCTTGAAATAAGCTTGTATGCTCAAAATAAGCTTTCAGGCTCGAAATAAGCTTGTAGGCTTCAAATAAGCTTATAGGCCCAAAATAAGCTTTTAGGCTCGAAATAAGCTTTTGGGCTCGAAATAAGCTTGTAGGCTCGAAATAAGCTTTCAGGTTCGAAATAAGCTTGCAGGCTCGAAATAAGCTTTCAGGCTCAAAATAAGTTTGTAAGCTCGAAATAAGCTTTAAGGCTCGAAATAAGCTTGTTGGCTCGAAATAAGCTTTCAGGCTCGAAAAAAGCTTGTAGGCTTGAAATAAGATTTTAGGCTCGAAATAAGTTTGTAGGCTCGAAATAAGCTTTCAGGCTCAAATAAGCTTTCAGGCTCAAATAAGCTTGTAGGCTCGAAATAAGAGTTTAAGCTCGATATAAGCTTGTAGGCTCGAAATAAGCTTTCAGGCTCAAAATAAGCTTTTAGGCTTGAAATAAGTTTTCAGGCTCGAATTAAACTTGTAGGCTTGAAATAAGCTTTCAGGCTCGAAATAAGCTTGTAGGCTTGAAATAAGCTTTCAGGCTCGAAATAAGCATTTAGGCTTGAAATAAGCTTTTAGGCTCGAAATAAGCTTGTAAGCTTGAAATAAGCTTTCAGGCTCGAAATAAGCTTTTAGGCTTGAAACAAGCTTTTTAGGCTTGAAATAAGCTTTTAGGCTTGAAATAAGCTTTCAGGCTTGAAATAAGCTTTTAGGCTTGAAATAAGCTTTTAGGCTGGAAATAATCATGTACGGTTGAAACAAACTTTTAGGTTTGAAATAGGCTTCAAGGCTCGAAATAAGCTTGTAGGCTTGAAATAAGCTTTCAGGCTCGAAATAAGCTTTTAGGATTGAAATAAGCTTTTAGGATCGAAATAAGCTTTTAGGCTCGAAATAAGATTCTAAGGTTGAAATAAGGTTTCAGGTTGAAATAAACTTTTAGGCTCGAAATAAGCTTCCAGGCTCGAAATAAACTTTTAGGCTTGAAATATACTTTTAGGATCGAAATAAGCTTGTAGGCTTGAAATAAGTTTCCAGGCTCGAAAAAAGCTTGTAGGCTTGAAATCAGCTTTTAGGCTTGAAATAAGCTTGTATGCTTGAAATAAGCTTCCAGGCACGAAATAAGCTTTTAGGATTGAAATAAGCTTTTAGGCTCGAAATAAGCTAGTAGGCTTGAAATAAGGTTCCCCGGCTCGAAATAAGCTTTTAGGCTTAAAATAAGCTTTTAGGCTCGAAATAAGCTAGTAGGCTTAAAATAAGCTTTCAGGCTCGAAATAAGCTTTTAGGCTTAAAATAAGCTTCCAGGCTCGAAATAAGCTTGTAGGCTTAAAATAAGCTTTTAGGCTCGAAATAATCTTGTAGTCGTGAAATAAGCTTCCAGGCTCGAAATAAGCTTATAGGCTTGAAATAAGCTTTTAGGATCGAAATAAGCTTGTAGGGTTGAAATAAGCTTCTAGGCTCGAAATAAGCTTGTAGGCTTGAAATAAGCTTTCAGGCTCAAAATAAGCTTGTAGGCTTGAAATAAGATTTTAGGCTCGAAATAAGCTTGTAGGTTTGAAATAAGCTTTCAGTCTCGAAATAAGCTTTTATGCTTGAAATAAGCTTCTAGGGTCGAAATAAGCTTTTAGGCTTGAAATATGCTTTTAGGCTCGAAATAAGCCGGTAGGCTTGAAATAAGCTTTTAGGTTCGAAATAAGCTTTTAGGCTTGAAATAAGCTTTCAGGCTAAAAATAAACTTGTAGGCTTGAAATAAACTCCCAGGCTCGAAATAAGCTTTTAGGCTTGAAATAAGCTATTCGGCTTGAAATGAGTTTCAGGCATGAAATAAGCTTTTAGGCCTGAAATAAGCTTTTAGGCTCGATATAAGCTTTTAGGCTTTAAATAAGCTTGTAGGCTTGAAATAAGCTTTCAGGCTTGAAATAAGCTTTTAGGCTTGAAATAAGCTTTTAGGCTCGAAATAAGCTTTCAGGCTCGAAATAACTTTTGGTCTTGGAATAAGCGTCTAGGCTCAAAATAAGCTTGTAGGCTTGAAATAAGCTTTCAGGCTCGAAATAAGCGTTTAGGATTGAGATAAGCTTTTAGGCTCGAAACAAGCTTGTAGGTTCGATATAAGCTTTCAGGCTCGAAATAAGCTTTTAGGCTTGAAATAAGCTTTTAGGCTCGAAATAAGCTTGTGGGCTCGAAATAAGCTTGTAGGCTTGAAATAAGCTTTCAGGCTTGAAATAAGCTTTTGGGCTCAAAATAACCTTTTAGGCTCGAAATAAGCTTCCATGCTTGAAATAAGCTTTCAGGCTTAAAATAAGCTTTTAGGCTCAAAATAAGATTTTAGGCTCGGAATAAGTTTCCAGGCTCGAAATAAGCTTCTAGGCTTAAAATAAGCTTTTAGGCTCGAAATAAGCTTTCAGACTCGAAATAAGCTCTCAGGCTCGAAATAAGCTTTTAGGCTCGAAATAATCTTGTAGGCTTGAAATAAGCTTTCAGGCTCGAAATAAGCTTTTAGGCTCGAAATAAGCTTTTAGGCTTGAAATAAGCTTGTAGGCTCGAAATAAGCTTTCAGGCTCGAAATAAGCTTTTAGGCTTGAAATAAGCCTTTAAGCTCGAAATAAGATTTCAGGCTCGAAATATGCTTTCAGGCTTGAAATAAGCTTTTAGGCTCGAAATAAGCTTTCAGGCCCAAAATAAGCTTGTAGGCTCAAAATAAGATTTTAGGCTCGAATTAAGCTTGTAGGCTCGAAGTAAGCTTTCAGGCTCGAAATAAGCTTGTAGGCTTGAAATAAGTTTCCAGGCTCAAAATATGCTTGTAGGCTTGAAATAAGCTTTTAGGCTCGATTTAAGCTTTTAGGCTTGAAATTAGCTTTTAGGCTCAAAATAAGCTATTAGGCTTGAAATAAACTTTAAAGCTCGAAATAAGCAGGTAGGTTTGAAATAAGCTTTCAGGCTCGAAATAAGCTTTTAGGCTCGAAATAAGCTTTTAGGCTTGAAATAAGCTTTTAGGCTCAAAATAACCTTTTAGGCTCGTAATAAGTTTCCATGCTTGAAATAAGCTTTCAGGCTTAAAATAAGCTTTTAGGCTCGATATAAGCTTGTAGGCTCGAAATAAGTTTCCAGGCTCGAAATAAGCTTGTAGGCTCGAAATAAGCTTGTAGGCTCGAAATAAGCTTGTAGGCTTGAATTAAGCTTTCAGGCTCGAAATAAGCTTTTAGGCTTGAAATAAGCTTTTAGGCTCGAAATAAGCTTGTAGGCTTGAAATAAGCGTTCAGGCTCGAAATAAGCTTTTAGGCTTGAAATAAGCTTTTAGGCTCGAAATAAGCTTGTAGGCTTGAAATAAGCTTTTAGGCTTGAAATAACCTTTCAGGCTTGAAATCGGCTTTTAGGCTTGAAATAAGCTTTTAGGCTCGAAATAAGCTTGTAGGCTTGAAATATGCTTTCAGGCTTGAAATATGCTTTTAGGCTTGAAATAAGCTTTTACGCTCTAAATAAGCTTGTAGGCTTGAAATAACCTGTCAGGCTCGAAATAAGCTTTTAGGCTTGAAATAAGGTTTTAGACTTGAAATAAGCTTGTATGCTTGAAATAAGCTTTTAGGCTCGAAATAAGCTTGTTGGCTTGAAATATGCTCTTAGGCTCGAAACAAGCTTTTAGGCTTGAAATAAGGTTTCAGGCTCGAAATAATCTTGTAGGCTTGAAATAAGCATTTAGGCTCGAAATAAGCTTTTAGGCTTGAAATAAGCTTTTAGGCTTGAACTAAGCTTGTAGGCTTGAAATAAGCATTTAGGCTCGAAATAAGCTCTCAGGCTTGAAATAAGCTTTTAGGCTCAAAAGAAGCTTGTAGGCTTGAAATAAGCTTGTAGGCTTGAAATAAGCTTCCAGGCTCAATATAAGCTTGTAGGCTTGAGATATGCTCTTAGGCTTGAAATAAGCTTTTGGGCTCGAAATAAGCTTTAAGGCTCGAAATAAGTTTTCAGGCTTGAAATAAGCTTTTAGGCTCGAAAGAAGCTTCTAGGCTCAAAATAAGCTTGTAGGCTTGAAACAAGCTTCCAGGCTCGAAATAAACTTGTAGGCTTGAGATATGCTCTCAGGCTCGAAATAAGCTTTTGGGCTCGAAATAAGCTTTCAGGCTCGAAATAAGCTTGTAGGCTTGAAATAAGCTTTTACGCTCGAAATAAGCTTTTAGGCTTGAAATAAGCTTTCAGGCTTGAAATAAGCTTGTAGGCTTGAAATAAACTTTTAGGCTTGAAATAAGTTTTTAGGCTCGAAATAAGCTTTTAGGCTTGAAATAAGCTTGTAGGCTCGAAATAAGCTTTTAGGCTCGAAATAAGCTAGTAGGCTTGAAATATGCTTTAAGGCTCAAAATAATCTTTTAGGCTTGAAATAAGCTTTTAGGCTTGAAATAAGCTTGTTGGCTTGAAATATGAACTTAGGCTCAAAATAAGCTTTTAGGCTTGAAATAAGCTTTCAGGCTCGAAATAAGCTTGTAGGCTTGGAATAAGCTTTTAGGCTTGAAATGAGCTTCTAGGCTTGAAATAAGCTTTTTTGCTTGAAATTAGCTTGTAGGCTTGAAAGAAGCTTTCAGGCTCGAAATAAGGTTTTAGGCTAGAAATAAGCTTGTAAGCTTGAAATAAGCTTTCAGGCTCGAAATAGGCTTTTACGCTTGAATTAAGCTTTTAGGCTCGAAATAAGCTTTCAGGCTCGAAATAGGCTTTTACACTTGAATTAAGCTTTTAGGCTCGAAATAAGCTTTTAGGCTCAAAATAAGCTTGTATGCTTTAAATAAGCTTTCAGGCTCAAAGTAAGCTTTTACTTTCGAAATAAGCTTGTAGGCTTGAATTAAGCTTTTAGGCTTGAAATAAGCTTTCAGGCTTGAAATAAGCTTTCAGGCTCGAAATAAGCTTTTAGGCTAGAAATAAGCTTGTACGCTTGAAATAAGCTTTCAGGCTCGAAATAGGCTTTTACGCTTGAATTAAGCTTTTAGGCTCAAAATAAGCTTTTAGGCTCGAAATAAGCTTGTATGCTTTAAATAAGCTTTCAGGCTCAAAGTAAGCTTTTACTCTCGAAATAAGCTTGTAGGCTTGAATTAAGCTTTTAGGCTTGAAATAAGCTTTTAGGCTTGAAATAAGCTTTTAGGCTCGAAATAAGCTTGTAGGCTTGAAATAAGGGTTTAGGCTCGAAATAAGCTTTTAGGCTTGAAATATCCTTTCATGCTCGAAATAAGCTTGTAGGGTTGAAATAAGCTTTCACACTCGAAATAAGCTTTTAGGCTTGAAATAAGCTTTTAGGCTCGAAATAAGCTTGTAGGCTTGAAATAAGCTTTCAAGTTCGAAATAAGCTTCTAGGCTTGAAATAAGCTTTTCAGGCTTGAAATAAGCTTTTAGGCTCGAAATAAGCTCGTAGGCTTGAAATAATCTTTCACGCTCAAAATAAGCTTGTAGGCTTGAAATAAGCTTTTAGGCTCAAAATAAGCTCGTAGGCTTGAAATGAGCTTTCAGGCTCGAAATAAGCTTGTAGGCATGAAATAAGCTTTTACGCTCGAAATAAGCTCGTATGCTTGAAATAAGCTTTCAGGCTCGAAATAAGCTTTTAGGCTAGAAATAAGCTTGTAGGGTTGAAATAACCTTTCATTCTCGAAATAAGCTTTTAGGCTTGAAGTAAGCTTTTACGCTCGAAATAAGCTTTTAGTCTTCAAATAAGCTTTCAGGCTCGAAATAAGCTTGTAGGCTTGAAATAAGATTATAGGCTCCAAATAAGCTTGTAGGCTTGAAATGAGCTTTCAGGCTCGAAATAAGCTTGTAGGCATGAAATAAGCTTTTACGCTCGAAATAAGCTAGTATGCTTGAAATAAGCTTTCAGGCTCGAAATAAGCCTTTAGGCTAGAAATAAGCTTTTAGTCTTCAAATAAGCTTTCAGGCTCGAAATAAGCTTTCAGGCTTGAAATAGGCTTTCAGGCTTGAAATAAGCTTGTAGGCTTGAAATAAGCTTTCAGGCTTGAAATAAGCTTTTATCCTTGAAATAAGTTTTTAGGCTCGAAATAAGCTTTTAGGCATGAAATAAGCTTTTAGGCTTGAAATAAGCTTGTAGGCTTGAAATAAGCTTTCAGGCTCAAAATAAGCTTTCAGGCTCGAAATAAGCTTTCAGGCTCGAAATAAGCTTTTAGGCTCGAAATAAGCTTGTAGGCTCGAAATAGGCTTTCAGGCTGGAAATAAGCCTTCAGACTCGAAATAAGCTTGTAGGCTAGAAATAAGCTTTTAGGCTCGATATATGCTTATAGGCTCGAAATAAGCTTTCAGGTTCGAAAAAAGCTTGTAGGCTCGAAATAAGCTTTTAGGCTCGAAATAAGCTTTTAGGGATCGAAATAAGCTTTCAGGCTCGAAAAAAGCTTGTAGGCTTGAAATAAGCTTTCAGGCTCGAAATAAGCTTTTAGGCTCGAAATAAGCTTGTAGGCTTGAAATAAGCTTTCAGGCTCGAAATAAGCTTGTAGGCTTGAAATAAGCTTTTAGGCTCAAAATAAGCTTGTAGGCTCGAAATAAGCTTTTAGGCTCAAAATAAGCTTGTAGGCTTGAAATAAGCTTTTAGACTCGAAATAAGCTGGTAGCCTCGAAATAAGCTTTCAGGCTCGCAATAAGCTTGTAGGCTTGAAATAAGCTTTCAGGCCCTGAATAAGCTTGTAGGCTCGAAATTAGCTTTCTGGCTCGAAATAAGCTTTTAGGCTTGAAATAAGCTACTAGGCTCGATTTAACCTAGTAGGCTTGAAATAAGCTTTAAGGCTCAAAATAATCTTTTAGGCTTGAAATAAGCTTTTAGGCTCGAAATAAGCTTGTTGGCTTGAAATATGAACTTAGGCTCAAAATAAGCTTTTAGGCTTGAAATAAGCTTTCAGGCTCAAAATAAGCTTGTAGGCTTGGAATAAGTTTTTAGGCTTGAAATGAGCTTTTAGGCTTGAAATAAGCTTTTACACTTGAAATAATCTTGTAGGCTTGAAAGAAGCTTTCAGGCTCGAAATAAGCTTTTAGGCTCGCAAGAAACTCGTAGGCTAGAAATAAGCTTTCAAGCTCGAAATAGGCTTTTACGCTTGAATTAAGCTTTTAGGCTCGAAATAAGCTTTTAGGCTCGAAATAAGCTTGTATGCTTTAAATAAGCTTTCAGACTCAAAGTAAGCTTTTACTCTCGAAATAAGCTTTTAGGCTTGAATTAAGCTTTTAGTCTTGAAATAAGCTTTTAGGCTTGAAATAAACTTTCAGGCTCGAAATAAGTTTGTAGGCTTGAAATAACCTTTCATTTTCAAAATAAGCTTTTACGCTTGCAATAAGCTTTTAGGCTCGAAATAAGCTTGTAGGCTTGAAAAAAACTTTCAGGCTTGAAATAGGCTTTTCAGCTTGAAATAAGCTTTTAGGCTCGAAATAAGCTTTAGGCTTGAAATAGGCTTTCAGGCTCGAAATAAGCTTAAAATGAGCTTTCAGGCTCGAAATAAGCTTGTAGGCATGAAATAAGCTTTTACGCTCGAAATAAGCTCGTATGCTTGAAATAAGCTTTCACGCTTGAAATAAGCTTTTAGGCTAGAAATAAGCTTGTAGGCTTGAAATAACCTTTCATTCTCGAAATAAGCTTTTAGGCTTGAAGTAAGCTTTTAGGCTCGAAATAAGATTTTAGTCTTCAAATAAGCTTTCAGGCTCGAAATAAGCTTTTAGGCTTGAAATAAGCTTTTAGGCTTGAAATAAGCTTTTAGGCTTGAAATAAGCTTTCAGGCTCGAAATAAGCTTTTATCCTTGAAATAAGCTTTTAGGCTCGAAATAAGCTTTTAGGCTTGAAATAAACTTTTAGGCTCGAAATAAGCTTGTAGGCTTGAAATAAGCTTTCAGGCTCGAAATAGGCTTTTATCCTTGAAATAAGCTTTTAGGCTCGAAATAAGCTTTTAGGCTTGAAATAAGCTTTTAGGCTCGAAATAAGCTTGTAGGCTCGAAATAAGCTTTTAGACTCGAAATAAGCTTTTAGGCTTGAAATAAGCTTTCAGGCTCGAAATAAGCTTGTAGGCTTGAAATAAGCTTTCAGGCTTGAAATAGGCTTTTAGGCTTGAAATAAGCTTGTAGGCTCGAAATAAGCTTGTAGGCTTGAAATAACCTTTCATTCTCGAAATAAGCTTTCAGGCTTGAAGTAAGCTTTTAGGCTCTAAATAAGCTTTTAGTCTTCAAATAAGCTTTCAGGCTCGAAATAAGCTTGTAGGCTTGAAGTAAGCCTTTAGGCTCAAAATAAGCTCGTAGGCTTGAAATGAGCTTTCAGGCTCGAAATAAGCTTGTTGGCATGAAATAACCTTTTACGCTCGAAATAAGCTCGTATGCTTGAAATAAGCTTTCAGGCTCGAAATAAGCTTTTAGGCTAGAAATGAGCTTGTAGGCTTGAAATAACCTTTCATTCTCGAAATAAGCTTTTAGGCTTGAAGTAAGCTTTTAGGCTCGAAATAAGCTTTTAGTCTTGAAGTAAGCTTTCAGGCTCGAAATAAGCTTTCAGGCTTGAAATAAGCTTTTAGGTTCGAAATAAGCTTGTAGGCTTGAAATAAGGTTTCAGGCTTGAAATAAGCTTTAATCCTTGAAATAAGCTTTTAGGCTCGAAATAAGCTTTTAGGCTTGAAATAAGCTTTTAGGCTTGAAATAAGCGTGTAGGCTCGAAATAAGCTTTTAGACTCGAAATAAGCTTTTAGGCTTGAAATAAGCTTTCAGGCTCGAAATAAGCTTGTAGGCTTGAAATAAGCTTTCAGGCTTGAAATAGGCTTTTATGCTTGAAATAAGCTTGTATGCTCGAAATAAGCTTGTAGGCTTGAAATAAGCTTTCAGGCTCGAAATAAGCTTCTAGGCTTGAAATAAGCTTGTAGGCTTGAAATAAGCTTTCAGGCTCAAAATAAGCTTTCAGGCTCGAAATAAGCTTGTAGGATTGAAATAAGCTTTTAGGCTCGAAATAAGCTTGTAGGCTCGAAATAGGCTTTCAGGCTGGAAATAAGCCTTCAGACTCGAAATAAGCTTGTAGGCTAGAAATAAGCTTTTAGGCTCGATATATGCTTGTAGGCTCGAAATAAGCTCTCAGGTTCGAAATAAGCTTGTAGGCTCGAAATAAGCTTTTAGGCTCGAAATAAGCTTATAGGCTCGAAATAAGCTTTCAGGCTCGAAAAAAGCTTGTACGCTTGAAATAAGCTTTCAGGCTAAAAATAAGCTTTTAGGCTCGAAATAAGCTTGTAGGCTTGAAATAAGCTTTCAGGCTCGAAATAAGCTTGTAGGCTTGAAATAAGCTTTTAGGCTGGAAATAAGCTTGTAGGCTCGAAATAAGCTTTCAGGCTCGAAATAAGCTTTTAGGCTTGATATAAGCTTTTAGACTCGAAATAAGCTTGTAGGCTCGAAATAAGCTTTCAGGCTCGAAATAAGTTTGTAGGCTTGAAATAAGCTTTCAGGCTCAGAATAAGCTTGTAGGATCGAAATAAGCTTTCAGGCTCGAAATAAGCTTTTAGGCTTGAAATAAGCTACTAGGCTCGAAATAAGCTTGTAGGCTTGAAATAAGCTTTAAGGCTCAAAATATTCTTTTAGGCTTGAAATAAGCTTTTAGGCTCGAAAGAAGCTTGTTGGCTTGAAATATGAACTTAGGCTCAAAATAAGCTTTTAGGCTTGAAATAAGCTTTCAGGCTCGGAATAAGCTTGTAGGCTTGGAATAAGCTTTTAGGCTTGAAATGAGCTTTTAGGCTTGAAATAAGCTTTTACGCTCGAAATAAGCTTTTAGGCTCGCAAGAAACTCGTAGGCTAGAAATAAGCTTTCAGGCTCGAAATAGGCTTTTACGCTTGAATTAAGCTTTTAGGCTCGAAATAAGTTTTTAGGCTCGAAATAAGCTTGTATGCTTTAAATAAGCTTTCAGGCTCAAAGTAAGCTTTTACTCTCGAAATAAGCTTGTAGGCTTGAATTAAGCTTTTGGGCTTAAAATAAGCTTTTAGGCTTGAAAGAAGCTTTTTGCTCGAAATAAGCTTGTAGGCTTGAAATAACCTTTCATTTACAAAATAAGCTTTTACGCTTGAAATAAGCTTTTAGGCTCAAAATAAGCTTGTAGGCTTGAAAAAAATTTTCAGGCTCGAAATAGGCTTTTCAGCTTGAAATAAGCTTTTAGGCTTGAAATAAGCTTTTAGGCTTGAAATAGGCTTTCAGGCTCGAAATAAGCTTTTAAGCTTGAAATAAGCTTTTAGGCTCGAAATAAGCTTGTAGGCTTGAAATAAGGTTTTAGGCTCGAAATAAGCTTTTAGGTTTGAAATATCCTTTTATGCTCGAAATAAGCTTGTAGGGTTGAAATAAGCTTTAACGCTCGAAATAAGCTTATAGGCTTGAAATAAGCTTTTAGGCTCGAAATAAGCTTACAGGCTTGAAATAAGCTTTCAAGTTCGAAATAAGCTTTTAGGCTTGAAATAAGCTTTTAGGCTCAAAATAAGCTTGTAGGCTTGAAATAAGCTTTTAGGCTTGAAATAAGCTTTTAGGCTTGAAATAAGCTTTTTAGGCTCGAAATAAGCTTGTAGGCTTGAAATAAGCTTTTGGCCTCGATATATGCTTGTATGCTTGAAATAAGCTTTCAGGCTCGAAATATGCTTTTAGGCTTGAAATAAGCTTTTTAGGCTTGAAATAAGCATTTAGGCTTGAAATAAGCTTTTTAGGCTCGAAATAAGCTTGTAGGCTTGAAATAAGCTTTTTAGACTTGAAATAACCATGTAGGCTCAAAATAAGCTTCCAGGCTCGAAATAAGCTTTTATGCTTAAAATAAGCTTTTTAGGCTCGAAATAAGCCTGTAGGCTTGAAATAAGCTTTCACGCTCGAAATAAGCTTGTAGACTTGAAATAAGCTTTTAGGCTCGAAATGAGCTCGCAGGCTTGAAATAAGCTTTCACGCTCGAAATAAGCTTGTAGGCATGAAATAAGCTTTTACGCTCGAAATAAGCTAGTATGCTTGAAATAAGCTTTCAGGCTCGAAATAAGCTTTTAGGCTTGAAGTAAGCTTTTAGGCTCGAAATAAGCTTTTAGTCTTCAAATAAGCTTTCAGGCTCGAAATAAGCTTTCAGGCTTGAAATAAGCTTTCAGGCTTGAAATAAGCTTGTAGACTTGAAATAAGCTTTCAGGCTCGAAATAAGCTTTTATCCTTGAAATAAGTTTTTAGGCTCGAAATAAGCTTTTAGGCTTGAAATAAGCTTTTAGGCTCTAAATAAGCTTGTAGGCTTGAAATAAGCTTTCAGGCTCAAAATAAGCTTTCAGGCTCGAAATAAGCTTGTAGGATTGAAATAAGCTTTTAGGCTCGAAATAAGCTTGTAGGCTCGAAATAGGCTTTCAGGCTGGAAATAAGCCTTCAGACTCGAAATAAGCTTGTAGGCTAGAAAAAAGCTTTTAGGCTCGACATATGCTTGTAGGCTCGAAATAAGCTTTCAGGTTCGAAATAAGCTTGTAGGCTCGAAATAAGCTTTTAGGCTCGAAATAAGCTTTTAGGGATCGAAATAAGCTTTCAGGCTCGAAAAAAGCTTGTAGGCTTGAAATAAGCTTTCAGGCTCGAAATAAGCTTTTAGGCTCGAAATAAGCTTGTAGGCTTGAAATAAGCTTTCAGGCTCGAAATAAGCTTGTAGGCTTGAAATAAGCTTTTAGGCTTGAAATAAGCTTGTAGGCTCGAAATAAGCTTTGGGCTCAAAATAAGCTTGTAGGCTTGAAATAAGCTTTTAGACTCGAAATAAGCTGGTAGCCTCGAAATAAGCTTTCAGGCTCACAATAAGCTTGTAGGCTTGAAATAAGCTTTCAGGCTCAGAATAAGCTTGTAGGCTCGAAATAAGCTTTCAGGCTCGAAATAAGCTTTTAGGCTTGAAATAAGCTTTTAGGCTTGAAATAAGCTTGTTGGCTTGAAATATGAACTTAGGCTCAAAATAAGCTTTTAGGCTTGGAATAAGCTTTTATGCTCGAAATAAGCTTGTTGGCTTGAAATATGAACTTAGGCTCAAAATAAGCTTTTAGGCTTGAAATAAGCTTTTACGCTTGAAATAAGCTTGTAGGCTTGAAAGAAGCTTTCAGGCTCAAAATAATCTTTTAGGCTTGAAATAAGCTTTTAGGCTCGAAATAAGCTTGTTGGCTTGAAATATGAACTTAGGCTCAAAATAAGCTTTTAGGCTTGAAATAAGCTTTCAGGCTCGAATTAAGCTTGTAGGCTTGGAATAAGTTTTTAGGCTTGAAATGAGCTTTTAGGCTTGAAATAAGCTTTTACGCTTGAAATAAGCTTGTAGGCTTGAAAGAAGCTTCCAGGCTCGAAATAAGCTTTTAGGCTCGCAAGAAACTCGTAGGCTAGAAATAAGCTTTCAGGCTCGATATAGGCTTTTACGCTTGAATTAAGCTTTTAGGCTGGAAATAAGCTTTTAGGCTCGAAATAAGCTTGTATGCTTTAAATAAGCTTTCAGGCTCAAAGTAAGCTTTTACTCTCGAAATAAGCTTTTAGGTTTGAATTAAGCTTTTAGGCTTAAAATAAGCTTTTAGGCTTGAAATAAGCTTTTAGGCTCGAAATAAGCTTGTAGGCTTGAAATAACCTTTCATTTTCAAAATAAGCTTTTACGCTTGCAATAAGCTTTTAGGCTCGAAATAAGCTTGTAGGCTTGAAAAAAACTTTCAGGCTTGAAATAGGCTTTTCAGCTTGAAATAAGCTTTTAGGCTCGAAATAAGCTTTAGGCTTGAAATAGGCTTTCAGGCTTGAAATAAGCTTTTAAGCTTGAAATAAGCTTTCAGGCTCAAAATAAGCTTTCAGGCTCGAAATAAGCTTGTAGGATTGAAATAAGCTTTTAGGCTTGAAATAAGCTTGTAGGCTCGAGATAAGCTTGTAGGCTTGAAATAAACTTTAAGGCTCGAAATAGGCTTTTCAGCTTGAAATAAACTTTTAGGCTCGAAATAAGCTTTTAGGCTTGAAATAGTCTTTCAGGCTTGAAATAAGCTTTTAAGCTTGAAATAAGCTTTTAGGCTCGAAATAAGCTTGTAGGCTTGAAATAAGGGTTTAGGCTCAAAATAATCTTTTAGGCTTGAAATATCCTTTTATGCTCGAAATAAGCTTGTAGGGTTGAAATAAGCTTTCACGCTCGAAATAAGCTTTTAGGCTTGAAATAAGCTTTCAGGCTTGAAATAAGCTTGTAGGCTTGAAATAAGCTTTCAAGTTCGAAATAAGCTTTTAGGCTTGAAATAAGCTTTTAGGCTCAAAATAAGCTTGTGGGCTTGAAATAAGCTTTCAGGCTCGAAATAAGCTTTTAGGCTTGAAATAAGCTTTTTAGGATTGAAATAAGCATTTAGGCTTGAAATAAGCTTTTTAGGCCAGAAATAAGCTTGTAAGCTTAAAATAAGCTTCCAGGCTCGAAATAAGCATGTGAAATTGAAATAAGCTTCCAGGCTCGAAATAAGCTTTTATGCTTAAAATAGGCTTTTTAGGCTCGAAATAAGCCTGTAGGCTTGAAATAAGCTTTCACGCTCGAAATAAGCTTGTGGGCTTGAAATAAGCTTTTAGGCTCGAAATAAGCTCGTAGGCTTGAAATAAGCTTTCACGCTCAAAATAAGCTTGTAGGCTTGAAATAAGCTTTTACTCTCGAAATAAGCTCGTATGCTTGAAATAAGCTTCCAGGCTCGAAATAAGCTTTTAGGCTAGAAATAAGCTTGTAGGCTTGAAATAACCTTTCATTCTCGAAATAACCTTTCAGGTTTGAAGTAAGCTTTTAGGCTCGAAATAAGCTTTTAGTCTTCAAATAAGCTTTCAGGCTTGAAATAAGCTTGTAGGCTTGAAGTAAGCTTTTATGCTCGAAATAAGCTCGTATGCTTGAAATAAGCTTTTAGGCTCGAAATAAGCTTTTAGGCTAGAACTAAGCTTGTAGGCTTGACATAACCTTTCATTCTCGAAATAAGCTTTTAGGCTTGAAGTAAGCTTTTAGGCTCGAAATAAGCTTTTAGTCTTCAAATAAGCTTTCAGGCTCGAAATAAGCTTTCAGGCTTGAAATAAGCTTTTAGGTTCGAAATAAGCTTGTAGGCTTGAAATAAGCTTTCAGGCTTGAAATAAGCTTCAATCCTTGAAATAAGCTTTTGGCTCGAAATAAGCTTTTAGGCTTGAAATAAGCTTTTAGGCTTGAAATAAGCTTGTAGGCTCGAAATAAGCTTTTAGACTCGAAATAAGCTTTAAGGCTTGAAATAACCTTTCAGGCTCGAAATAAGCTTGTAGGCTTGAAATAAGCTTTCAGGCTTGAAATAGGCTTTTATGCTTGAAATAAGCTTGTAGGCTCGAAATAAGCTTGTAGGCTTGAAATAAGCTTTCAGGCTCGAAATAAGCTTTTAGGCTTGAAATAAGCTTTTAGGCTTGAAATAAGCTTTCAGGCTCAAAATAAGCTTTCAGGCTCAAAATAAGCTTGTAGGATTGAAATATGCTTTTAGGCTCGAAATAAGCTTGTACGCTCGAAATAGGCTTTCAGGCTGGAAATAAGCCTTCAGACTCGAAATAAGCTTGTAGGCTAGAAATAAGCTTTTAGGCTCGATATATGCTTGTAGGCTCGAAATAAGCTCTCAGGTTCGAAATAAGCTTGTAGGCTCGAAATAAGCTTTTAGGCTCGAAATAAGCTTTTAGGCTCGAAATAAGCTTTCAGGCTCGAAAAAAGCTTGTAGGCTTGAAATAAGCTTTCAGGCTAGAAATAAGCTTTTAGGCTCGGAATAAGCTTGTAGGCTTGAAATAAGCTTTCAGGCTCGAAATAAGCTTGTAGGCTTGAAATAAGCTTTTAGGCTGGAAATAAACTTTTAGGCTCGAAATAAGCTTTCAGGCTCGAAATAAGCTTGTAGGCTTGAAATAAGCTTTTAGACTCGAAATAAGCTTGTAGGCTCGAAATAAGCTTCCATGCTTGAAATAAGCTTTCAGGCTTAAAATAAGCTTTTAGGCTCGAAATAAGATTTTAGGCTCTGAATAAGTTTCCAGGCTCGAAATAAGCTTTTAGGCTTGAAATAAGGTACTAGGCTCGAAATAACCTTGTAGGCTTGAAATAAGCTTTAAGGCTCAAAATATTCTTTTAGGCTTGAAATAAGCTTTTAGTTTTAGGCTCGAAAGAAGCTTGTTGGCTTGAAATATGAACTTAGGCTCAAAATAAGCTTTTAGGCTTGAAATAAGCTTTCAGGCTCGGAATAAGCTTGTAGGCTTAGATAAGCTTTTAGGCTTGAAATGAGCTTTTAGGCTTGAAATAAGCTTTCAGGCTCGAAATAAGCTTTTAGGCTCGCAAGAAACTCGTAGGCTAGAAATAAGCTTTCAGGCTCGAAATAGGCTTTTACGCTTGAATTAAGCTTTTAGGCTCGAAATAAGTTTTTAGGCTCGAAATAAGCTTGTATGCTTTAAATAAGCTTTCAGGCTCAAAGTAAGCTTTTACTCTCGAAATAAGCTTGTAGGCTTGAATTAAGCTTTTAGGCTTAACCCTGGATAGGTACGGTCCTCGGACACCCCTTTAAGGGTATACTCGGACGCGAACGGCCCCGACGCCAAAAAAAATTCTTGAAAAATCAGTTTTTGCAGTAACCTCCTTTTTTCTTTTGCCAAAAAAAACTTCAATGAATGCTTAAAACAACTGTAAAGATAAATACTACTCATCTGCAGAAAAACTATTTATCATAAATATTTTAAAAAATTAAGTAGAAAAAAAAGACCTGACATAAAAATTCATAAAAAAAAGTTTATACAGATATACACAAATCCTTTTAGGAATTGATTCTTGAATGTTTAGGACACATCTTGATGTATTTTGGATGAAGTCCGACCCATGGAGGTGAAGATCTGAAATGAGAAAAAAAGGGTAACTTTTTTTGGCCAAAAAAAATTGTCCAAATTTCATGAATTTTTTTGGGTACCCAAATGAAATAGGAAGTGGCTAATTTTTTTAGGGAATAAACATATGTTATCCTAAAATAGAAATATGTAAAAAAATCTTCATTATTTTGTAAATTACATTTATATCAGGGGCCATATCTAAAGGTAATTTTTTGAGTACTTGGAAATTTCGTAAAAAAATACATATATTTAATATATAATATGATATTTATGCAGGTAAAAATATACAAAAATATCACAAATTCTATAGGGAACAAGAATATATATAGATAGGGCAGCTTACGCTTCGGATATGTCCACAAAATGGCCGCCAACCACACTGACTCAGACTCCCTAATCTGCCACTTGAAATGTAGGAAGGGTATGTCAATTTCAAGGTGTTATTTACTAATCTAATTATTATTGGATATGCATAAAAATTGTATGGTGGGTTGCTGGATAATTGTCGATTATTTTACGACTATAAAATTAAAATTCTGACCCAAAAAAAATTTTTTTGAAGGGAAATAAAATCGAAAAACAAAAATGTAAAACAATATTTTAGCTAAAAAAATTTGATGATATTCAATCAAAAAAAAAGTAAACAAAATTTTCCGACAAATAAACATCTAGAGGAATCATTACTCTGTGATAGTTCCTTAGTACGTAGTAATTTTGAAAGAATTCGGAAAAAACGAAAAAATGGCAATCACCGGAAAATCGAACACATACCTATATATACGCCATATCTGGCTAAAAAAAAGATAGGCATGGGTAGCCAGATCATCTAGAAACACTTTCCAACACTATAAAAATATAAGTTTTGCGACACTACTTGCCAATTCCTTACGGTAACATGACTAAGCAAAAAAATGCAAAACAAATAAAAAGGGGCACTCGTGGAAAAATGGCCATTCTAATATACGGCATTTCAGAAAAAAAAAATTTCAGCCACGTGCTAGGCAAACCAACAAGGCATATTTTCCGACAAATAAACATATAAATGAAATATTACTCTGTGATAGTTCCTTAGTACGTAGTAATTTTGAAAGAAATGGGAAAAAACGAAAAAATGGCAATCACAGGAAAATCGAACACATACTTATATATACGCCATATCTGGCTAAAAAAAAAATAGGCATGGGTAGCCAGATCATCTAGAAACACTTTCCAACACTATAAAAATATAAGTTTTGCGACACTACTTGCCAATTCCTTACGGTAACATGACTAAGCAAAAAAATGCAAAACAAATAAAAAGGGGCACTCGCGGAAAAATGCCCAACATTCTAATATACGGCATCTCAGATAAAAAAAAGACATGCACGTGTTAGCCCAACCATCAAGGCACACTTTCTAACACATAAACATGAAAAAAAAATCAATAATATACGGCAATTCCTTACTACGTAGTAAATTTTTACAAATATTGAAAAAAAACAGAAATTGGCAACCACAGTTAAATACCCAATATACCAATAACTACGTCGTATCTGACAAAAACAAAATCACGCATGGGTAGCCAGATCATCTAGACACACTTTCCAACATTAAAAAAGCAAAAGTTTTACGACACTATTTCGCAATATCTTACGGAAAAATGACTTGGCAAAAAAATTAAAAAAAATTAAAAAGGGACACTCGTGGTAAAATGCCCGATATTCTAATATACGACATCTCAGATAAAAAAAAAGACATGCACGTGTTAGCCCAACCATCAAGGCACACTTTCTAACACATAAACATGAAAAAAAAATGAATAATATACGGCAATTCCTTACTACGTAGTAATTTTTACAAATATTGAAAAAAAAACAGAAATTGGTAACCGCAGTTAAATACCCAATATACCAATAACTACGTCGTATCTGACAAAAACAAAGTCATGCATGGGTAGCCAGATCATCTAGACACACTTTCCAACACTAAACAAGCAAAAGTTTTACGACACTATTTGGCAATATCTTACGGAAAAATGACTTGGCAAAAAAATGAAAAAAAATGTAAAAGGGGCACTCGCGGTAAAATGATCCTCGTGGTGATGAACGACATTTTAACTAAAAAAAAAAAACATGCACATGGTAGCCAAACAATCCACCAAGACTTTCCACAACTGATAACCTATACAAGTTGCACCATTCTACGACAATTTCATAATACGTAATAACTTTGATAATTATGCAAACTACCTCAGAAGGGTAAACTCGGACGCGAACGACCCCGACGCGTCTCAGAAATCGGGGAAGGAGTACAGCTACAGCAATGCACATCTGGACACTACTAGAGCGTGTAGGGGAGACACCTCCTGCAGGTCGATCACCCACAAATTCAGTCACAGGGGTGAGTCACGTGAGAAAAACCTGTTTTTTTTTGACGCTCTGGGTCGCAAACGACCCACCGTACCTATCCAGGGTTAAAATAAGCTTTTAGGCTTGAAAGAAGCTTTTTTGCTCGAAATAAGCTTGTAGGCTTGAAATAACCTTTCATTTACAAAATAAGCTTTTACGCTTGAAATAAGCTTTTAGGCTCAAAATAAGCTTGTAGGCTTGAAAAAAACTTTCAGGCTCGAAATAGGCTTTTCAGCTTGAAATAAGCTATTAGGCTCGAAATAAGCTTTTAGGCTTGAAATAGGCTTTCAGGCTCGAAATAAGCTTTTAAGCTTGAAATAAGCTTTTAGGCTCGAAATAAGCTTGTAGGCTTGAAATAAGGTTTTAGGCTCGAAATAAGCTTTTAGGTTTGAAATATCCTTTTATGCTCGAAATAAGCTTGTAGGGTTGAAATAAGCTTTAACGCTCGAAATAAGCTTTTAGGCTTGAAATAAGCTTTTAGGCTCGGAATAAGCTTGTAGGCTTGAAATAAGCTTTCAAGTTCGAAATAAGCTTTTAGGCTTGAAATAAGCTTTTAGGCTCAAAATAAGCTTGTATGCTTGAAATAAGCTCTCAGGCTCGAAATATGCTTTTAGGCTTGAAATAAGCTTTTTAGGCTTAAAATAAGCATTTAGGCTTGAAATAAGCTTTTTAGGCTCGAAATAAGCTTGTAGGCTTGAAATAAGCTTTTTAGACTTGAAATAAGCATGTAGGCTTAAAATAAGCTTCCAGGCTCGAAATAAGCGTTATGCTTAAAATAAGCTTTTTAGGCTCGAAATAAGCCTGTAGGCTTGAAATAAGCTTTCACGCTCGAAATAAGCTTGTAGACTTGAAATAAGCTTTTAGGCTCGAAATAAGCTCGCAGGCTTGAAATAAGCTTTCACGCTCGAAATAAGCTTATAGGCATGAAATAAGCTTTTACGCTCGAAATAAGCTAGTATGCTTGAAATAAGCTTTCAGGCTCGAAATAAGCTTTTAGGCTAGAAATAAGCTTGTAGGCTTGAAATAACCTTTCATTCTCGAAATAAGCTTTTAGGCTTGAAGTAAGCTTTTAGGCTTGAAATAAGCTTTCAGTCTTCAAATAAGCTTTCAGGCTCGAAATAAGCTTTCAGGCTTGAAATAAGCTTTCAGGCTTGAAATAAGCTTGTAGGCTTGAAATAAGCTTTCAGGCTCGAAATAAGCTTTTATCCTTGAAATAAGTTTTTAGGCTCGAAATAAGCTTTTAGGCTTGAAATAAGCTTTTAGGATTGAAATAAGCTTGTAGGCTTGAAATAAGCTTTCAGGCTCAAAATAAGCTTTCAGGCTCGAAATAAGCTTCTAGGATTGAAATAAGCTTTTAGGCTCGAAATAAGCTTGTAGGCTCGAAATAGGCTTTCAGGCTGGAAATAAGCCTTCAGACTCGAAATAAGCTTGTAGGCTTGAAATAAGCTTTTAGGCTCGATATATGCTTGTAGGCTCGAAATAAGCTTTCAGGTTCGAAATAAGCTTGTAGGCTCGAAATAAGCTTTTAGGCTCGAAATAAGCTTTTAGGGATCGAAATAAGCTTTCAGGCTCGAAAAAAGCTTGTAGGTTTGAAATAAGCTTTCAGGCTCGAAATAAGCTTTTAGGCTCGAAATAAGCTTGTAGGCTTGAAATAAGCTTTCAGGCTCGAAATAAGATTGTAGGCTTGAAATAAGCTTTTAGGCTCAAAATAAGCTTGTAGGCTCGAAATAATCTTTCAGGCTCAAAATAAGCTTGTAGGCTTGAAATAAGCTTTTAGACTCGAAATAAGCTGGTAGCCTCAAAATAAGCTTTCAGGCTCGCAATAAGCTTGTAGGCTTGAAATAAGCTTTCAGGCTCAGAATAAGCTTGTAGGCTCGAAATAAGCTTTCAGGCTCGAAATAAGCTTTTAGGCTTGAAATAAGCTACTAGGCTCGAATTGACCTAATAGGCTTGAAATAAGCTTAAAGGCTCAAAATAATCTTTTAGGCTTGAAATAAGCTTTTAGGCTCGAAATAAGCTTGTTGGCTTGAAATATGAACTTAGGCTCAAAATAAGCTTTTAGGCTTGAAATAAGCTTTCAGACTTGAATTAAGCTTGTAGGCCCTGAATAGGTTTTTAGGCTTGAAATGAGCTTTTAGGCTTGAAATAAGCTTTTACGCTTGAAATAAGCTTGTAGGCTTGAAAGAAGCTTTCAGGCTCGAAATAAGCTTTTAGGCTCGCAAGAAACTCGTAGGCTAGAAAGAAGCTTTCAGGCTCGAAATAGGCTTTTACGCTTGAATTAAGCTTTTAGGCTCGAAATAAGCTTTTAGTCTCGAAATAAGCTTGTATGCTTTAAATAAGCTTTTAGGCTCAAAGTAAGCTTTTACTCTCGAAATAAGCTTTTAGGCTTGAATTAAGCTTTTAGGCTTAAAATAAGCTTTTAGGCTTGAAATAAGCCTTCAGGCTCGAAATAAGCTTGTAGGCTTGAAATAACCTTTCATTTTCAAAATAAGCTTTTACGCTTGCAATAAGCTCTTAGGCTCGAAATAAGCTTGTAGGCTTGAAAAAAACTTTCAGGCTTGAAATAGGATTTTCAGCTTGAAATAAGCTTTTAGGCTCGAAATAAGCTTTAGGCTTGAAATAGGCTTTCAGGCTCGAAATAAGCTTTTAAGCTTGAAATAAGCTTTTAGGCTCAAAATAAGCTTGTAGGCTTGAAATCAGGTTTTAGCCTCGAAATAAGCCTTTAGGCTTGAAATATCCTTTTATGCTCGAAATAAGCTTGTAGGGTTGAAATAAGCTTTCAGGCTCGAAATAAGCTTCTAGGCTTGAAATAAGCTTTTAGGCTCGAAACAAGCTTGTAGGCTTGAAATAAGCTTTCTAGTTCGAAATAAGCTTGTAGGCTCAAAATAAGCTTTTAGGCTGGAAATAAGCTTTTAGGCTAGAAATAAGTTTTTTAGGCTTGAAATAAGCATTTAGGCTCGAAATAAGATTTAGGCTCGAAATAAGCTTGTAGGCTTGAAATAAGCTTGTTAGGCTTGAAATAAGCATGTAGGATTAAAATAAGCTTCCAGGCTCGAAATAAGCTTTTATGCTTAAAATAAGCTTTTTAGGCTCGAAATAAGCCTGTAGGCTTGAAATAAGCTTTCACGCTCGAAATAAGCTTGTAGGCTTGAAATAAGCTTTTAAGCTCGAAATAAGCTTGTAGGCTTAAAATAAGCTTTCACGCTCGAAATAAGCTTGTAGGCTTGAAATAAGCTTTTAGGCTCAAAATAAGCTCGTAGGCTTGAAATGAGCTTTCAGAATTGAAATAAGCTTGTAGGCACGAAATAAGCTTTTACGCTCGAAATAAGCTCGTATGCTTGAAATAGGCTTTCGGGCTCGAAATAAGCTTTTAGGCTAGAAATAAGCTTGTAGGCTTGAAATAACCTTTCATTCTCGAAATAAGCTTCTAGGCTTGAAGTAAGCTTTTAGGCTCGAAATAAGCTTTTAGTCTTCAAATAAGCTTTCACTCTCAAAATAAGCTTGTAGGCTTGAAATAAGCTTTTAGGCTCAAAATAAGCTCGTAGGCTTGAAATGACCTTTCACGCTCGAAATAAGCTTGTAGGCATGAAACAAGCTTTTACGCTCGAAATAAGCTCGTATGCTTGAAATAAGCTTTCTGGCTTGAAATAAGCTTTTAGGCTAGAAATAAGCTTGTAGGCTTGAAATAACCTTTCATTCTCGAAATAAGCTTTCAGGCTTGAAGTAAGCTTTTAGGCTCGAAATAAGATTTTAGTCTTCAAATAAGCTTTTAGGCTCAAAATAAGCTTTTAGGATTGAAATAAGCTTTTAGGCTTGAAATAAGCTTTTAGGCCTGAAATAAGCTTTCAGGCTCGAAATATGCTTTTATCCTTGAAATAAGCTTTTAGGCTCGAAATAAGCTTTTAGGCTTGAAATAAGCTTTTAGGCTCGAAATAAGCTTGTAGGCTTGAAATAAGCTTTCAGGCTCGAAGTAAGCTTTTATCCTTGAAATAAGCTTTTAGGCTCGAAATAAGCTTTTAGGCTTGAAATAAGCTTTTAGGCTCGAAATAAGCTTGTAGGTTCGAAATAAGCTTTTAGACTCGAAATAAGCTTTTAGGCTTGAAATAAGCTTGTAGGCACGAAATAAGCTTGTAGGCTTGAAATAAGCTTTCAGACTCGAAATAAGCTTTTAGGCTTGAAATAAGCTTGAAGGCTTGAAATAAGCTTTCAGGCTCAAAATAAGCTTTCAGGCTCGAAATAAGCTTGTAGGATTGAAATAAGCTTTTAGGCTTGAAATAAGCTTGTAGGCTCGAAATAGACTTTTAGGTTGGAAATAAGCTTTCAGACTCGAAATAAGCTTGTAGGCTAGAAATAAGTTTTGGCCTCGATATATGCTTGTATGCTTTAAATAAGCTTTCAGGCTCAAAGTAAGCTTTTACTCTCGAAATAAGCTTGTAGGCTTCAATTAAGCTTTTAGGCTTGAAATAAGCTTTTAGGCTTGAAATAAGCTTTTAGGCTCGAAATAAGCTTGTAGGCTTGAAAAAACCTTTCATTTTCAAAATAAGATTTTACGCTAGTCTTGGGTAGTGCCATAGCCTCTGTACCATGGTCTTCCACTGTCTTGGGTTAGAGTTCTCTTGCTTGAGGGTACACTCGGGCACACTATTCTATCTTATTTTTTTTTCTTCCTCTTGTTTTTTTGAAATGGTGTGTTGGGCAGGCTTAATAGAAGGGCCATGGATGCCTGGTGGTTTATCAAGAGGTTGTCTTTTCCTTTTTCTGATTTTTTCTTCTCAAAACCATCCTTACTGTCCTCCCTTCAGTTGAAGTGGCTATCCTGGAGGGTATTTAGCCTTGCATGGTGTATCGGCTCCTCCATGTTGACCAGATTTTCCGACTTTTTACTATAGTCTATGGATATCATCAATCACTTTTATTATTATTCTGTACATATTGTTTTTGTTTTAATTCTTGTTAATCTAGTTTTTAAGTATGATGTCTCTTTTTTATTTCTATTAATTCTTATGCTGTCTGGAGACATTGAGCAAAATCCGGGACCAGTACGTCCTAGATTTCGTCAATGTCGTCTTCTGTATTGCAATATTCGTGGTCTTCATGCAAATATCAAAGACATTACAGTTGCGTCCAGACAGTATGATATTCTTTTGTGCTCAGAAACTTTGGTTTCTAATATGAGGCACTCATCTGAGCTCCTTATAACTGGTTTTAAGAAGCCAATAATGCTGAAACGTGATTCCATTCCTAGGGCCAGGGGAATGGCGGTGTATATTAGGACCGAGTACCCTGCTTCTCATAAGTCCTGCTATCAATGTGGTTGTCATGAGATTCAGGTAATAAAAGTTTGTGGCAGGATAACAACTTTTATTTGTGTTCAATCTACCGTAATCCAGACATGGATGATTCTATCTTTGATTGTCTTCTTACCATTATGGCTAAGATACAAGAAGATGATAGAAAGGCTTCGTTTGTCTTTGTTGGTGATTTTAATGCTCACCATAGGGAGTGGTTGAGTTCTATCTCTCCTACCGATCGCCATGGCTTAAGAGCTTTAGACTTTGCCTCTGAATCAGGCTGTGAGCAAATCATAAATGAAGCTACTCACAGGTCTGGTAATTGCTTGGACCTCGTATACACTGACTCCCCTTGGCGTTATAACTAGTAAGGTTGGTTCTCCAGTCGGGACTTCTGATCATGCCTTGATTTCATTATTAGTGAAGACTGAGCAGCCTGTCCCTGATATATCATATTCTTGTAAAATTTATATGAAATCCCAAGCAGACTGGAATGGGATTTTGCATGATCTTTTGTGCTTGAATTGGTCACAATTATATAATAGTGTAGATCCTGTTGTCCCTTTGAATGAGAATCTAGTCAACATAATTGATAGGCGTATCCCTTCTCGTGTGCTAAGGTACCGAATGAAGGACAAACCGTGGTTCAATGATGATTGTAGACGTGCTTATTCGGAGAAGCAGGAGGCCTATCACCTTTGGAAGGGTAACAGATCAGATTTGACCTGGAACAACTATACTCAGCTTCGAGCTTTTGCTCAGAGAGTTTATGCCTCAACTGAAAAGGAGTACAATTTAATCATAAAAGAAACCCTCTCTGGTACAACTCAGGAACATAAATGGTGGTCTACCCTTAAATCTGCACTCTTTGGTGTAGATGCAACAGTTCCTCCTTTACTTAAACCAGATGGCTCAGTCACTCACTGTCCAAAGGAAAAGGCAACCCTTTTGGCTGATGTTTTTGACAGTAAACAGAGTAATGAAAAACTTGAACTTCCTCATTCCTGTTTTCCTGAGGCTAAACTAACTAGTTTAGCTTTTCGATCTCGTGAGATTAAAGCTCTGTTGATGGACCTTGATGCTTATGGAGGTGTAGACCCAAATGGTATTTTTCCTTTGTTTTTTATAAAGACAGCAGATTTCTTAGCTCCAAAGTTATCTGTTATTTTACGCAAGTTAGCAAGAAGAGGAGCTTTTAGCACTTGTTGGAGAATTGGTAATGTTACTCCTCTATGTAAATGTGTTTGTGGTAGCTCAAGTCCCACTGATTACCGCCCAATTTCCATAACTCCCATATTATCTAAAGTTTTTGAACGTCTTCTGGCAAAACGTCTTAATAGGTTTGCTGAAGGTAATCATCTATTCCCTAGTTTGCAATTTGGTTTTCGGAAAGGCCTTGGAGCATGTGATGCCCTTCTTACAATCTCCAATGCAGTACAGAAATCCCTTGATTGTGGTCGGGAAGTTCGTATGATTGGCCTTGATTTTAGTGCTGCCTTTGACCGTGTTAATCATGAGGCCCTTGTTTTCAAACTGAAACAGTTGGGAGTGGGTGGGTCGTTTCTTAGCATTATCATTGATTTTTTAAGTAGTAGATCTCAAAGAGTTGTTGTTGATGGGCACCATAGTGAGTATAGGAATGTGATATCCGGTGTTCCACAGGGTAGTGTTCTTGGCCCATTACTTTTCATACTATATACACATGACATGTGGTTTGGCCTAGAAAATAAGCTTGTTGCATATGCAGATGATGCTACTCTCTTTGCATCAATTCCATCCCCTGAATGTAGATCTGGGGTTGGTGAATCCCTTAATAGAGATTTAGCTAAAATTAGTGCATGGTGCAAATTATGGGGTATGAAGTTGAATCCTAACAAAACTCAAAGTATGATTGTAAGTAGGTCAAGGACGGTGGCTCCTCAACATCCGGATCTCAGTATTGATAATGTTTCTTTAAATTTGTATGACTCTTTCAAAATTTTAGGCGTGATTCTTGACAGCAAATTTACTTTTGAGAAACATATAAGGTCTGTGTCTTCTTCAATTGCACAAAAAATTGGCTTATTGAGAAAGTCTTTTAAGATATTCGGTGATCAATCTATTCTGAAGAAGTGTTTTAATTCTTTTATTCTACCTTGTTTTGAGTATTGTTCTCCTGTCTGGTCTTCAGCTGCTGATTCTCATCTTAATTTGTTGGACAGAAACTTACGGTCTATTAAATTTCTTATTCCTGATCTAGATATTAATCTCTGGCACCGTCGATCAATTAGTTCATTATGCATGTTGCATAAGATTTTTCATAACTTTGACCATCCTTTACATTCAGATCTCCCTGGACAATTCTATCCTGTTCGTAATACTAGGCAGGCAGTTAATTCTAATAGCCAGGCCTTCTCCATCATAAGACTCAATACTACGCAGTACTCTAGAAGTTTTATTCCAGCTGTTACCGAGTTGTGGAATGATCTTCCTAATCGGGTTGTTGAATCAGTAGAACTTCAAAAGTTCAAAGTTGGAGCAAATGCTTTTTTGTTGACCAGACGGACATGAGTCTTTTTATAGTTTATATATGACATTTTTGTTGTTGACGTTGTTAATAGTTTATATATGATATATCTCTTTTGACATTACTTTTTTTAGAATGATTTATTGTTAATTTGTTCTCTTCAGTTATTTATTTCCTTATTTCCTTTCCTCACTGGGCTATTTTTCCCTATTGGAGCCCCTGGGCTTATAGCTTCTTGCTTTTCCAATTAGGGTTGTAGCTTGGATAGTAATAATAATAATAATAATAATAAGCTTTTAGGCTCGAAATAAGCTTGTAGGCTTGAAATAAACTTTCAGGCTCGAAATAGGCTTTTCAGCTTGAAATAATTTTTAGGCTCGAAATAAGCTTTTAGGCTTGAACTAGACTTTCAGGCTTGAAATAAGCTTTTAAGCTTGAAATAAGCTTTTAGGCTCGAAATAAGCTTGTAGGCTTGAAATAAGGGTTTAGGCTCGAAATAAGCTTTTAGGCTTGGAATATCCTTTTATGCTCGAAATAAGCTTGTAGGGTTGAAATAAGCTTTCACGCTCGAAATAAGCTTTTAGGCTTGAAATAACCTTTTGGGCTTGAAATAAGCTTGTAGGCTTGAAATAAGCTTTCAAGTTCGAAGTAAGCTTTTAGGCTTGAAATAAGCTTTTAGGCTCAAAATAAGCTTGTAGGCTTGAAATGAGCTTTCAGGCTCGAAATAAGCTTTTAGGCTTGAAATAAGCTTTTTAGGAGTGAAATAAGCATTTAGGCTTGAAATAAGCTTTTTAGGCCAGAAATAAGCTTGTAAGCTTAAAATAAGCTTCCAGACTCGAAATAAGCATGTAAGCTTAAAATAAGCTTCCAGGCTCGAAATAAGCTTTTATGCTTAAAATAAGCTTTTTAGGCTCGAAATAAGCCTGTAGGCTTGAAATAAGCTTTCACGCTCGAAATAAGCTTGTAGGCTTGAAATAAGCTTTTAGGCTCGAAATAAGCTCGTAGGCTTAAAATAAGCTTTCACGCTCAAAATAAGCTTGTAGGCTTGAAATAAGCTTTTACGCTCGAAATAAGCTCTTATGCTTGAAATAAGCTTCCAGGCTCGAAATAAGCTTTTAGGCTACAAATAAGCTTGTAGGCTTGAAATAACCTTTCATTCTCGAAATAAGCTTTCAGGCTTGAAGTAAGCTTTTAGGCTCGAAATAAGCTTTTAGTCTTCAAATAAGCTTTCAGGCTCGAAATAAGCTTGTAGGCTTGAAGTAAGCCTTTAGGCTCAAAATAAGCTCGTAGGCTTGAAATGAGCTTTCAAGCTCGAAATAAGCTTGTAGGCATGAAATAAGCTTTTACGCTCGAAATAAGCTTGTATGCTTGAAATAAGCTTTCAGGCTCGAAATAAGCATTTAAGCTAGAAATAAGCTTGTAGGCTTGAAATAACCTTTCATTCTCGAAATAAGCTTTTAGGCTTGAAGTAAGCTTTTACGCTCGAAATAAGCTTTTAGTCGTCAAATAAGCTTTCAGGCTCGAAATAAGCTTTCAGGCTTGAAATAAGCTTTTAGGTTCGAAATAAGCTTGTAGGCTTGAAATAAGCTTTCAGGCACGAAATAAGCTTTTATCCTTGAAATAAGCTTTTAGGCTCGAAATAAGCTTTTAGGCTTGAAATGAGCTTTTAGGCTTGAAATAAGCTTGTAGGCTCGAAATAAGCTTTTAGACTCGAAATAAGCTTTTAGGCTTGAAATAAGCTTTCAGGCTCGAAATGAGCTTGTAGGCTTGAAATAAGCTTTCCGGCTTGAAATGGGCTTTTATGCTTGAAATAAGCTTGTAGGCTCGAAATAAGCTTGTAGGCTTGAAATAAGCTTTCAGGCTCGAAATAAGCTTTTAGGCTTGAAATAAGCTTGTAGGCTTGAATAAGCTTTCAGGCTCAAAATAAGCTTTCAGGCTCGAAATAAGCTTGTAGGATTGGAATAAGCTTTTAGGCTCGAAATAAGCTTGTACGCTCGAAATAAGCTTTTAGGCTTGAAATAAGCTTTCAGGCTCGAAATGAGCTTGTAGGCTTGAAATAAGCTTTCCGGCTTGAAATAGGCTTTTATGCTTGAAATAAGCTTGTAGGCTCGAAATAAGCTTGTAGGCTTGAAATAAGCTTTCAGGCTCGAAATAAGCTTTTAGGCTTGAAATAAGCTTGTAGGCTTGAATAAGCTTTCAGGCTCAAAATAAGCTTTTAGGCTCAAAATAAGCTTTCAGGCTCGAAATAAGCTTGTAGGCTAGAAATAAGCTTTTAGGCTCGATATATGCTTGTAAGCTCGAAATAAGCTCTCAGGTTCGAAATAAGCTTGTAGGCTCGAAATAAGCTTTTAGGCTCGAAATAAGCTTTTAGGCTCGAAATAAGCTTTCAGTCTCGAAAAAAGCTTGTAGGCTTGAAATAAGCTTTCAGGCTAGAAATAAGCTTTTAGGCTCGAAATAAGCTTGTAGGCTGGAAATAAGCTTTCAGGCTCGAAATAAGCTTGTAGGCTTGAAATAAGCTTCTAGGCTGGAAATAAGCTTGTAGGCTGGAAATAAGCTTTCAGGCTCGAAATAAGCTTTTAGGCTTGAAATAAGCTTTTAGACTCGAAATAAGCTTGTAGGCTCGAAATAAGCTTTCAGGCTCGAAATAAGTTTGTAGGCTTGAGATAAGCTTTCAGGCTCAGAATAAGCTTGTAGGCTCGAAATAAGCTTCCACCCTCGAAATAAGCTTTTAGGCTTGAAATAAGCTACTAGGTTCGAAATAAGCTAGTAGGCTTGAAATAAGCTTTAAGGCTCAAAATTTTCTTTTAGGCTTGAAATAAGCTTTTAGGCTCGAAAGAAGCTTGTTGGCTTGAAATATGAACTTAGGCTCAAAATAAGCTTTTAGGCTTGAAATAAGCTTTCAGGCTCGGAATAAGCTTGTAGGCTTGGAATAAGCTTTTAGGCTTGAAATGAGCTTTTAGGCTTGAAATAAGCTTTTACGCTTGAAATAAGCTTGTAGGCTTGAAAGAAGCTTTCAGGCTCGAAATAAGCTTTTAGGCTCGCAAGAAACTCGTAGGCTAGAAATAAGCTTTCAGGCTCGAAATAGGCTTTTACGCTTGAATTAAGCTTTTAGGCTCGAAATAAGTTTTTAGGCTCGAAATAAGCTTGTATGCTTTAAATAAGCTTTCAGGCTCAAAGTAAGCTTTTACTCTCGAAATAAGCTTGTAGGCTTGAATTAAGCTTTTAGGCTTGAAATAAGCTTTTAGGCTTGAAATAAGCTTTTAGGCTCGAAATAAGCTTGTAGGCTTGAAATAACCTTTCATTTTCAAAATAAGATTTTACGCTTGAAATAAGCTTTTAGGCTCGAAATAAGCTTGTAGGCTTGAAATAAACTTTCAGGCTTGAAATAGGCTTTTCAGCTTGAAATAAACTTTTAGGCTCGAAATAAGCTTTTAGGCTTGAAATAGACTTTAAGGCTTGAAATAAGCTTTTAAGCTTGAAATAAGCTTTTAGGCTCGAAATAAGCTTGTAGGCTTGAAATAAGTGTTTAGGCTCGAAATAAGCTTTTAGGCTTGGAATATCCTTTTATGCTCGAAATAAGCTTGTAGGGTTGAAATAAGCTTTCACGCTCGAAATAAGCTTTTACGCTTGAAATAACCTTTTAGGCTTGAAATAAGCTTGTAGGCTTGAAATAAGCTTTCAAGTTCGAAGTAAGCTTTTAGGCTTGAAATAAGCTTTTAGGCTCAAAATAAGCTTGTAGGCTTGAAATGAGCTTTCAGGCTCGAAATAAGCTTTTAGGCTTGAAATAAGCTTTTTAGGAGTGAAATAAGCATTTAGGCTTGAAATAAGCTTTTTAGGCCAGAAATAAGCTTGTAAGCTTAAAATAAGCTTCCAGGCTCGAAATAAGCATGTAAGCTTAAAATAAGCTTCCAGGCTCAAAATAAGCTTTTATGCTTAAAATAAGCTTTTTAGGCTCGAAATAAGCCTGTAGGCATGAAATAAGCTTTCACGCTCGAAATAAGCTTGTAGGCTTGAAATAAGCTTTTAGGCTCGAAATAAGCTCGTAGGCTTGAAATAAGCTTTCACGCTCAAAATAAGCTTGTAGGCTTGAAATAAGCTTTTACGCTCGAAATAAGCTCTTATGCTTGAAATAAGCTTCCAGGCTCGAAATAAGCTTTTAGGCTACAAATAAGCTTGTAGGCTTGAAATAACCTTTCATTCTCGAAATAAGCTTTCAGGCTTGAAGTAAGGGTTTAGGCTCGAAATAAGCTTTTAGTCTTCAAATAAGCTTTCAGGCTCGAAATAAGCTTGTAGGCTCGAAGTAAGCCTTTGGGCTCAAAATAAGCTCGTAGGCTTGAAATGAGCTTTCAAGCTCGAAATAAGCTTGTAGGCATGAAATAAGCTTTTACGCTCGAAATAAGCTTGTATGCTTGAAATAAGCTTTCAGGCTCGAAATAAGCATTTAAGCTAGAAATAAGCTTGTAGGCTTGAAATAACCTTTCATTCTCGAAATAAGCTTTTAGGCTTGAAGTAACCTTTTACGCTCGAAATAAGCTTTTAGTCTTCAAATAAGCTTTCAGGCTCGAAATAAGCTTTCAGGCTTGAAATAAGCTTTTAGGTTCGAAATAAGCTTGTAGGCTTGAAATAAGCTTTCAGGCTCGAAATAAGCTTTTATCCTTGAAATAAGCTTTTAGGCTCGAAATAAGCTTTCAGGCTTGAAATAAGCTTTTAGGCTTGAAATAAGCTTGTAGGCTCGAAATAAGCTTTTAGACTCGAAATAAGCTTTTAGGCTTGAAATAAGCTTTCAGGCTCGAAATAAGCTTGTAGGCTTGAAATAAGCTTTCAGGCTTGAAATAGGCTTTTATGCTTGAAATAAGCTTGTAGAATCAAAATAAGCTTGTAGGCTTGAAATAAGCTCTCAGGCTCGAAATAAGCTTGTAGGCTAGAAATAAGCTTTTAGGCTCGATATATGCTTGTAGGCTCGAAATAAGCTCTCAGGTTCGAAATAAGCTTGTAGGCTCGAAATAAGCTTTTAGGCTCGAAATAAGCTTTTAGGCTCGAAATAAGCTTTCAGGCTCGAAAAAAGCTTGTAGGCTTGAAATAAGCTTTCAGGCTAGAAATAAGCTTTTAGGCTCGAAATAAGCTTGTAGGCTGGAAATAAGCTTTCAGGCTCGAAATAAGCTTGTAGGCTCGAAATAAGCTTTTAGGCTGGAAATAAGCTTGTAGGCTGGAAATAAGCTTTCAGGCTCGAAATAAGCTTGTTGGCTTGAAATAAGCTTTTAGACTCGAAATAAGCTTGTAGGCTCGAAATAAGCTTTCAGGCTCGAAATAAGTTTGTAGGCTTGAAATAAGCTTTCAGGCTCAGAATAAGCTTGTAGGCTCGAAATAAGCTTCCAGGCTCGAAATAAGCTTTTAGGCTTGAAATAAGCTACTAGGTTCGAAATAAGCTAGTAGGCTTGAAATAAGCTTTAAGGCTCAAAATATTCTTTTAGGCTTGAAATAAGCTTTTAGGCTCGAAAGAAGCTTGTTGGCTTGAAATATGAACTTAGGCTCAAAATAAGCTTTTAGGCTTGAAATAAGCTTTCAGGCTCGGAATAAGCTTGTAGGCTTGGAATAAGCTTTTAGGTTTGAAATGAGCTTTTAGGCTTGAAATAAGCTTTTACGCTTGAAATAAGCTTGTAGGCTTGAAAGAAGCTTTCAGGCTCGAAATAAGCTTTTAGGCTCGCAAGAAACTCGTAGGCTAGAAATAAGCTTTCAGGCTCGAAATAGGATTTTACGCTTGAATTAAGCTTTTAGGCTCGAAATAAGTTTTTAGGCTCGAAATAAGCTTGTATGCTTTAAATAAGCTTTCAGGCTCAAAGTAAGCTTTTACTCTCGAAATAAGCTTGTAGGCTTGAATTAATCTTTTAGGCTTAAAATAAGCTTTTAGGCTTGAAAGAAGCTTTTTTGCTCGAAATAAGCTTGTAGGCTTGAAATAACCTTTCATTTACAAAATAAGCTTTTACGCTTGAAATAAGCTTTTAGGCTCAAAATAAACTTGTAGGCTTGAAAAAAACTTTCAGGCTCGAAATAGGCTTTTCAGTTTGAAATAAGCTTTTAGGCTCGAAATAAGCTTTTAGGCTTGAAATAGGCTTTCAGGCTCGAAATAAGCTTTTAAGCTTGAAATAAGCTTTTAGGCTCGAAATAAGCTTGTAGGCTTGAAATAAGGTTTTAGGCTCGAAATAAGCTTTTAGGTTTGAAATATTCTTTTATGCTCGAAATAAGCTTGTAGGGTTGAAATAAGCTTTAACGCTCGAAATAAGCTTTTAGGCTTCAAATAAGCTTTTAGGCTCGAAATAATCTTGTAGGCTTGAAATAAGCTTTCAAGTTCGAAATAAGCTTGTAGGCTAGAAATAAGCTTTTGGCCTCGATATATGCTTGTATGCTTTAAATAAGCTTTCAGGCTCAAAGTAAGCTTTTACTCTCTAAATAAGCTTGTAGGCTTGAATTAAGCTTTTAGGCTTGAAATAAGCTTTTAGGCTTGAAATAAGCTTTTAGGCTCGAAATAAGCTTGTAGGCTTGAAATAACCTTTCATTTTCAAAATAAGATTTTACGCTTGAAATAAGCTTTTAGGCTCGAAATAAGCTTGTAGGCTTGAAATAAACTTTCAGGCTTGAAAAAGGCTTTTAAGCTTGAAATAAGCTTTTAGGCTCGAAATAAGCTTGTAGGCTTGAAATAAGGGTTTAGGATCGAAATAAGCTTTTAGGCTTGGAATATCCTTTTATGCTCGAAATAAGCTTGTAGGGTTGAAATAAGCTTTCACGCTCGAAATAAGCTTTTAGGCTTGAAATAAGCTTTTAGGCTTGAAATAAGCTTTTAGGCTTGAAATAAGCTTTCAAGTTCGAAATAAGCTTTTAGGCTTGAAATAAGCTTTTAGGCTCAAAATAAGCTTGTAGGCTTGAAATGAGCTGTCAGGCTCGAAATAAGCTTTTAGGCTTGAAATAAGCTTTTTAGGATTGAAATAAGCTTTTAGGCTTGAAATAAGCTTTCAAGTTCGAAATAAGCTTTTAGGCTTAAAATAAGCTTCCAGGCTCGAAATAAGCATGTAAGCTTAAAATAAGCTTCCAGGCTCGAAATAAGCTTTTAAGCTTAAAATAAGCTTTTTAGGCTCGAAATAAGCCTGTAGGCTTGAAATAAGCTTTCACGCTCGAAATAAGCTTGTAGGCTTGAAATAAGCTTTTGGGCTCGAAATAAGCTCGTAGGGTTGAAATAAGCTTTCACGCTCAAAATAAGCTTGTAGGCTTGAAATAAGCTTTCACGCTCGAAATAAGCTCGTATGCTTGAAATAAGCTTCCAGGCTCGAAATAAGCTTTTAGGCTAGAAATAAGCTTGTAGGCTTGAAATAACCTTTCATTCTCGAAATAAGCTTTCAGGCTTGAAGTAAGCTTTTAGGCTCGAAATAAGCTTTTAGTCTTCAAATAAGCTTTCAGGCTCGAAATAAGCTTGTAGGCTTGAAGTAAGCCTTTAGGCTCAAAATAAGCTCGTAGGCTTGAAATGAGCTTTCAGGCTCGAAATAAGCTTGTAGGCCTGAAATAAGCTTTTACGCTCGAAATAAGCTTGTATGCTTGAAATAAGCTTTCAGGCTCGAAATAAGCATTCAAGCTAGAAATAAGCTTGTAGGCTTGAAATAACCTTTCATTCTCGAAATAAGCTTTTAGGCTTGAAGTAAGCTTTTACGCTCGAAATAAGCTTTTAGTCTTCAAATAAGCTTTCAGGCTTGAAATAAGCTTTCAGGCTTGAAATAAGCTTTTAGGTTCGAAATAAGCTTGTAGGCTTGAAATAAGCTTTCAGGCTCGAAATAAGCTTTTATCCTTGAAATAAGCTTTTAGGCTCGAAATAAGCTTTTAGGCTTGAAATAAGCTTTTAGGCTTGAAATAAGCTTGTAGGCTCGAAATAAGCTTTTAGACTCGAAATAAGCTTTTAGGCTTGAAATAAGCTTTCAGGCTCGAAATAAGCTTGTAGGCTTGAAATAAGCTTTCAGGCTTGAAATAGGCTTTTATGCTTCAAATAAGCTAGTAGGCTCGAAATAAGCTTGTAGGCTTGAAATAAGCTTTCAGGCTCGAAATAAGCTTTTAGGCTTGAAATAAGCTTGTAGGCTTGAATAAGCTTTCAGGCTCAAAATAAGCTTTCAGGCTCGAAATAAGCTTGTAGGATTGAAATAAACTTTTAGGCTCGAAATAAGTCTTTACGCTCGAAATAGGCTTTCAGGCTGGAAATAAGCCTTCAGACTCGAAATAAGCTTGTAGGCTAGAAATAAGCTTTTAGGCTCGATATATGCTTGTAGGCTCGAAATAAGCTCTCAGGTTCGAAATAAGCTTGTAGGCTCGAAATAAGCTTTTAGGCTCGAAATAAGCTTTTAGGCTCGAAATAAGCTTTCAGGCTCGAAAAAAGCTTGTAGGCTTGAAATAAGCTTTCAGGCTAGAAATAAGCTTTTAGGCTCGAAATAAGCTTGTAGGCTGGAAATAAGCTTTCAGGCTCGAAATAAGCTTGTAGGCTTGAAATAAGCTTTTAGGCTGGAAATAAGCTTGTAGGCTGGAAATAAGCTTTCAGGCTCGAAATAAGCTTGTAGGCTTGAAATAAGCTTTAAGACTCGAAATAAGCTTGTAGGCTCGAAATAAGCTTTCAGGCTCGGAATAAGTTTGTAGGCTTGAAATAAGCTTTCAGGCTCAGAATAAGCTTGTAGGCTCGAAATAAGCTTTCAGGCTCGAAATAAGCTTTTAGGCTTGAAATAAGCTACTAGGCTCGAAATAAGCTAGTAGGCTTGAAATAAGCTTTAAGGCTCAAAATATTCTTTTACGCTTGAAATAAGCTTTTAGGCTCGAAAGAAGCTTGTTGGCTTGAAATATGAACTTAGGCTCAAAATAAGCTTTTAGGCTTGAAATAAGCTTTCAGGCTCCAAATAAGCTTGTAGGCTTGGAATAAGCTTTTAGGCTTGAAATGATCTTTTAGGCTTGAAATAAGCTTTTACGCTTGAAATAAGCTTGTAGGCTTGAAAGAAGCTTTCAGGCTCGAAATAAGCTTTTAGGCTCGCAAGAAACTCGTAGGCTAGAAATAAGCTTTCAGGCTCGAAATAGGCTTTTACGCTTGAATTAAGCTTTTAGGCTCGAAATAAGTTTTTAGGCTCGAAATAAGCTTTTAGTCCTCAAATAAGCTTTCAGGCTCAAAGTAAGCTTTTACTCTCGAAATAAGCTTGTAGGCTTGAATTAAGCTTTTAGGCTTAAAATAAGCTTTTAGGCTCGAAAGAAGCTTTTTTGCTCGAAATAAGCTTGTAGGCTTGAAATAACCTTTCATTTACAAAATAAGCTTTTACGCTTGAAATAAGCTTTTAGGCTCAAAATAAGCTTGTAGGCTTGAAAAAAACTTTCAGGCTCGAAATAGGCTTTTCAGCTTGAAATAAGCTTTTAGGCTCGAAATAAGCTTTTAGGCTTGAAATAGGCTTTCAGGCTCGAAATAAGCTTTTAAGCTTGAAATAAGCTTTTAGGCTCGAAATAAGCTTGTAGGCTTGAAATAAGGTTTTAGGCTTGAAATAAGCTTTTAAGCTTGAAATAAGCTTTTAGGCTCGAAATAAGCTTGTAGGCTTGAAATAAGCTTTTAGGCTTGAAATAAGCTTTTAGGCTCGAAATAATCTTGTAGGCTTGAAATAAGCTTTCAAGTTCGAAATAAGCTTTTAGGCTTGAAATAAGCTTTTAGGCTCAAAATAAGCTTGTAGGCTTGAAATAAGCTTTTAGGCTTGAAATAATCTTTTTAGGCTTGAAATATGCATTTAGGCTTGAAATAAGCTTTTTAGGCTCGAAATAAGCTTGTAGGCTTGAAATAAGCTTTTTAGACTTGAAATAAGCATGTAGGCTTAAAATAAGCTTCCAGGCTCGAAATAAGCTTTTATGCTTAAAATAAGCTTTTTAGGCTCGAAATAAGCCTGTAGGCTTGAAATAAGCTTTCACGCTCGAAATAAGCTTGTAGACTTGAAATAAGCTTTTAGGCTCGAAATAAGCTCGCAGGCTTGAAATAAGCTTTCACGCTCAAAATAAGATTGTAGGCTTGCAATAAGCTTTTAGGCTCAAAATAAGCTCGTAGGCTTAAAATGAGCTTTCAGGCTCGAAATAAGCTTGTAGGCATGAAATAAGCTTTTACGCTCGAAATAAGCTCGTATGCTTGAAATAAGCTTTCAGGCTCGAAATAAGCTTTTAGGCTAAAAATAAGCTTGTAGGCTTGAAATAACCTTTCATTCTCGAAATAAGCTTCTAGGCTTGAAGTAAGCTTTTAGGCTCGAAATAAGCTTTTAGTCTTCAAATAAGCTTTCAGGCTCGAAATAAGCTTGTAGGCTTGAAATAAGCTTTTAGACTCAAAATAAGCTCGTAGGCTTGAAATGAGCTTTCAGGCTCGAAATAAGCTTGTAGGCATGAAATAAGCTTTTACGCTCGAAATCAGCTTGTATGCTTGAAATGAGCTTTCAGGCTTGAAATAAGCTTTTAGGCTAGAAATAAGCTTGTAGGCTTGAAATAACCTTTCATTTTCGAAATAAGCTTTTAGGCTTGAAGTAAGCTTTTAGGCTCGAAATAAGCTTTTAGTCTTCAAATAAGCTTTCAGGCTCGAAATAAGCTTTTAGGCTTGAAATAAGCTTTTAGGCTTGAAATAAGCTTGTAGGCTTGAAATAAGCTTTCAGGCTCGAAATAAGCTTTTATCCTTGAAATAAGCTTTTAGGCTCGAAATAAGCTTTTAGGCTTGAAATAAGCTTTTAGGCTCGAAATAAGCTTGTAGGCTCGAATTAAGCTTTTAGACTCGAAATAAGCTTTTAGGCTTGAAATAAGCTTTTGGGCTCGAAATAAGCTTGTAGGGTTGAAATAAGCTTTCAGGCTTGAAATAGGCTTTTAGGCTTGAAATAAGCTTGTAGGCTCGAAATAAGCTTGTAGGCTTGAAATAAGCTTTCAGGCTCGAAATAAGCTTTTAGGCTTGAAATAAGCTTGTAGGCTTAAAATAAGCTTTCAGGATCAAAATAAGCTTTCAGGCTCGAAATAAGCTTGTAGGATTGGAATAAGCTTTTAGGCTTGAAATAAGCTTGTAGGCTCAAAATAGGCTTTCAGGCTGGGAATAAGCTTTCAGACTTGAAATAAGCTTGTAGGCTAAAAATAAGCTTTTAGGCTCGATATATGCTTGTAGGCTCGAAATAAGCTTTCACGCTCGAAATAAGCTTTTAGGCTCGAAATAAGCTTTTAGGCTCGAAATAAGCTTTTAGGCTCGAAATAAGCTTTTAGGCTCGAAAAAAGCTTGTAGGGTTGAAATAAGCTTTTAGGCTCGAAATAAGCTTGTATGCTCGAAATAAGCTTTCAGGCTCGAAATAAGCTTGTAGGCTTGAAATAAGCTTTTAGGCTCGAAATAAGCTTGTACGCTCGAAATAAGCTTTCAGGCTCGAAATAAGCTTGTAGGCTGTAAATAAGCTTTTAGACTCGAAATAAGCTTGTAGGCTCGAAATAAGCTTTCAGGCTCAAAATAAGCTTGTAGGCTTGAAATAAGCTTTTAGACTCGAAATAAGCTTGTAGGCTCGAAATAAGCTTTCAGGCTCGAAATAAGTTTGTAGGCTTGAAATAAGCTTTCAGGCTCAGAATAAGCTTGTAGGCTCGAAATAAGCTTCCAGGCTCGAAATAAGCTTTTAGGCTTGAAATAAGCTACTAGGTTCGAAATAAGCTAGTAGGCTTGAAATAAGCTTTAAGGCTCAAAATATTCTTTTAGGCTTGAAATAAGCTTTTAGGCTCGAAAGAAGCTTGTTGGCTTGAAATATGAACTTAGGCTCAAAATAAGCTTTTAGGCTTGAAATAAGCTTTCAGGCTCGGAATAAGCTTGTAGGCTTGGAATAAGCTTTTAGGTTTGAAATGAGCTTTTAGGCTTGAAATAAGCTTTTACGCTTGAAATAAGCTTGTAGGCTTGAAAGAAGCTTTCAGGCTCGAAATAAGCTTTTAGGCTCGCAAGAAACTCGTAGGCTAGAAATAAGCTTTCAGGCTCGAAATAGGCTTTTACGCTTGAATTAAGCTTTTAGGCTCGAAATAAGTTTTTAGGCTCGAAATAAGCTTGTATGCTTTAAATAAGCTTTCAGGCTCAAAGTAAGCTTTTACTCTCGAAATAAGCTTGTAGGCTTGAATTAATCTTTTAGGCTTAAAATAAGCTTTTAGGCTTGAAAGAAGCTTTTTTGCTCGAAATAAGCTTGTAGGCTTGAAATAACCTTTCATTTACAAAATAAGCTTTTACGCTTGAAATAAGCTTTTAGGCTCAAAATAAACTTGTAGGCTTGAAAAAAACTTTCAGGCTCGAAATAGGCTTTTCAGTTTGAAATAAGCTTTTAGGCTCGAAATAAGCTTTTAGGCTTGAAATAGGCTTTCAGGCTCGAAATAAGCTTTTAAGCTTGAAATAAGCTTTTAGGCTCGAAATAAGCTTGTAGGCTTGAAATAAGGTTTTAGGCTCGAAATAAGCTTTTAGGTTTGAAATATTCTTTTATGCTCGAAATAAGCTTGTAGGGTTGAAATAAGCTTTAACGCTCGAAATAAGCTTTTAGGCTTGAAATAAGCTTTTAGGCTCGAAATAATCTTGTAGGCTTGAAATAAGCTTTCAAGTTCGAAATAAGCTTGTAGGCTAGAAATAAGCTTTTGGCCTCGATATATGCTTGTATGCTTTAAATAAGCTTTCAGGCTCAAAGTAAGCTTTTACTCTCTAAATAAGCTTGTAGGCTTGAATTAAGCTTTTAGGCTTGAAATAAGCTTTTAGGCTTGAAATAAGCTTTTAGGCTCGAAATAAGCTTGTAGGCTTGAAATAACCTTTCATTTTCAAAATAAGATTTTACGCTTGAAATAAGCTTTTAGGCTCGAAATAAGCTTGTAGGCTTGAAATAAACTTTCAGGCTTGAAAAAGGCTTTTAAGCTTGAAATAAGCTTTTAGGCTCGAAATAAGCTTGTAGGCTTGAAATAAGGGTTTAGGATCGAAATAAGCTTTTAGGCTTGGAATATCCTTTTATGCTCGAAATAAGCTTGTAGGGTTGAAATAAGCTTTCACGCTCGAAATAAGCTTTTAGGCTTGAAATAAGCTTTTAGGCTTGAAATAAGCTTTTAGGCTTGAAATAAGCTTTCAAGTTCGAAATAAGCTTTTAGGCTTGAAATAAGCTTTTAGGCTCAAAATAAGCTTGTAGGCTTGAAATGAGCTGTCAGGCTCGAAATAAGCTTTTAGGCTTGAAATAAGCTTTTTAGGATTGAAATAAGCTTTTAGGCTTGAAATAAGCTTTCAAGTTCGAAATAAGCTTTTAGGCTTAAAATAAGCTTCCAGGCTCGAAATAAGCATGTAAGCTTAAAATAAGCTTCCAGGCTCGAAATAAGCTTTTAAGCTTAAAATAAGCTTTTTAGGCTCGAAATAAGCCTGTAGGCTTGAAATAAGCTTTCACGCTCGAAATAAGCTTGTAGGCTTGAAATAAGCTTTTGGGCTCGAAATAAGCTCGTAGGGTTGAAATAAGCTTTCACGCTCAAAATAAGCTTGTAGGCTTGAAATAAGCTTTCACGCTCGAAATAAGCTCGTATGCTTGAAATAAGCTTCCAGGCTCGAAATAAGCTTTTAGGCTAGAAATAAGCTTGTAGGCTTGAAATAACCTTTCATTCTCGAAATAAGCTTTCAGGCTTGAAGTAAGCTTTTAGGCTCGAAATAAGCTTTTAGTCTTCAAATAAGCTTTCAGGCTCGAAATAAGCTTGTAGGCTTGAAGTAAGCCTTTAGGCTCAAAATAAGCTCGTAGGCTTGAAATGAGCTTTCAGGCTCGAAATAAGCTTGTAGGCCTGAAATAAGCTTTTACGCTCGAAATAAGCTTGTATGCTTGAAATAAGCTTTCAGGCTCGAAATAAGCATTCAAGCTAGAAATAAGCTTGTAGGCTTGAAATAACCTTTCATTCTCGAAATAAGCTTTTAGGCTTGAAGTAAGCTTTTACGCTCGAAATAAGCTTTTAGTCTTCAAATAAGCTTTCAGGCTTGAAATAAGCTTTCAGGCTTGAAATAAGCTTTTAGGTTCGAAATAAGCTTGTAGGCTTGAAATAAGCTTTCAGGCTCGAAATAAGCTTTTATCCTTGAAATAAGCTTTTAGGCTCGAAATAAGCTTTTAGGCTTGAAATAAGCTTTTAGGCTTGAAATAAGCTTGTAGGCTCGAAATAAGCTTTTAGACTCGAAATAAGCTTTTAGGCTTGAAATAAGCTTTCAGGCTCGAAATAAGCTTGTAGGCTTGAAATAAGCTTTCAGGCTTGAAATAGGCTTTTATGCTTCAAATAAGCTAGTAGGCTCGAAATAAGCTTGTAGGCTTGAAATAAGCTTTCAGGCTCGAAATAAGCTTTTAGGCTTGAAATAAGCTTGTAGGCTTGAATAAGCTTTCAGGCTCAAAATAAGCTTTCAGGCTCGAAATAAGCTTGTAGGATTGAAATAAACTTTTAGGCTCGAAATAAGTCTTTACGCTCGAAATAGGCTTTCAGGCTGGAAATAAGCCTTCAGACTCGAAATAAGCTTGTAGGCTAGAAATAAGCTTTTAGGCTCGATATATGCTTGTAGGCTCGAAATAAGCTCTCAGGTTCGAAATAAGCTTGTAGGCTCGAAATAAGCTTTTAGGCTCGAAATAAGCTTTTAGGCTCGAAATAAGCTTTCAGGCTCGAAAAAAGCTTGTAGGCTTGAAATAAGCTTTCAGGCTAGAAATAAGCTTTTAGGCTCGAAATAAGCTTGTAGGCTGGAAATAAGCTTTCAGGCTCGAAATAAGCTTGTAGGCTTGATATAAGCTTTTAGGCTGGAAATAAGCTTGTAGGCTGGAAATAAGCTTTCAGGCTCGAAATAAGCTTGTAGGCTTGAAATAAGCTTTAAGACTCGAAATAAGCTTGTAGGCTCGAAATAAGCTTTCAGGCTCGGAATAAGTTTGTAGGCTTGAAATAAGCTTTCAGGCTCAGAATAAGCTTGTAGGCTCGAAATAAGCTTTCAGGCTCGAAATAAGCTTTTAGGCTTGAAATAAGCTACTAGGCTCGAAATAAGCTAGTAGGCTTGAAATAAGCTTTAAGGCTCAAAATATTCTTTTACGCTTGAAATAAGCTTTTAGGCTCGAAAGAAGCTTGTTGGCTTGAAATATGAACTTAGGCTCAAAATAAGCTTTTAGGCTTGAAATAAGCTTTCAGGCTCCAAATAAGCTTGTAGGCTTGGAATAAGCTTTTAGGCTTGAAATGATCTTTTAGGCTTGAAATAAGCTTTTACGCTTGAAATAAGCTTGTAGGCTTGAAAGAAGCTTTCAGGCTCGAAATAAGCTTTTAGGCTCGCAAGAAACTCGTAGGCTAGAAATAAGCTTTCAGGCTCGAAATAGGCTTTTACGCTTGAATTAAGCTTTTAGGCTCGAAATAAGTTTTTAGGCTCGAAATAAGCTTTTAGTCCTCAAATAAGCTTTCAGGCTCAAAGTAAGCTTTTACTCTCGAAATAAGCTTGTAGGCTTGAATTAAGCTTTTAGGCTTAAAATAAGCTTTTAGGCTCGAAAGAAGCTTTTTTGCTCGAAATAAGCTTGTAGGCTTGAAATAACCTTTCATTTACAAAATAAGCTTTTACGCTTGAAATAAGCTTTTAGGCTCAAAATAAGCTTGTAGGCTTGAAAAAAACTTTCAGGCTCGAAATAGGCTTTTCAGCTTGAAATAAGCTTTTAGGCTCGAAATAAGCTTTTAGGCTTGAAATAGGCTTTCAGGCTCGAAATAAGCTTTTAAGCTTGAAATAAGCTTTTAGGCTCGAAATAAGCTTGTAGGCTTGAAATAAGGTTTTAGGCTTGAAATAAGCTTTTAAGCTTGAAATAAGCTTTTAGGCTCGAAATAAGCTTGTAGGCTTGAAATAAGCTTTTAGGCTTGAAATAAGCTTTTAGGCTCGAAATAATCTTGTAGGCTTGAAATAAGCTTTCAAGTTCGAAATAAGCTTTTAGGCTTGAAATAAGCTTTTAGGCTCAAAATAAGCTTGTAGGCTTGAAATAAGCTTTTAGGCTTGAAATAATCTTTTTAGGCTTGAAATAAGCATTTAGGCTTGAAATAAGCTTTTTAGGCTCGAAATAAGCTTGTAGGCTTGAAATAAGCTTTTTAGACTTGAAATAAGCATGTAGGCTTAAAATAAGCTTCCAGGCTCGAAATAAGCTTTTATGCTTAAAATAAGCTTTTTAGGCTCGAAATAAGCCTGTAGGCTTGAAATAAGCTTTCACGCTCGAAATAAGCTTGTAGACTTGAAATAAGCTTTTAGGCTCGAAATAAGCTCGCAGGCTTGAAATAAGCTTTCACGCTCAAAATAAGATTGTAGGCTTGCAATAAGCTTTTAGGCTCAAAATAAGCTCGTAGGCTTAAAATGAGCTTTCAGGCTCGAAATAAGCTTGTAGGCATGAAATAAGCTTTTACGCTCGAAATAAGCTCGTATGCTTGAAATAAGCTTTCAGGCTCGAAATAAGCTTTTAGGCTAAAAATAAGCTTGTAGGCTTGAAATAACCTTTCATTCTCGAAATAAGCTTCTAGGCTTGAAGTAAGCTTTTAGGCTCGAAATAAGCTTTTAGTCTTCAAATAAGCTTTCAGGCTCGAAATAAGCTTGTAGGCTTGAAATAAGCTTTTAGACTCAAAATAAGCTCGTAGGCTTGAAATGAGCTTTCAGGCTCGAAATAAGCTTGTAGGCATGAAATAAGCTTTTACGCTCGAAATCAGCTTGTATGCTTGAAATGAGCTTTCAGGCTTGAAATAAGCTTTTAGGCTAGAAATAAGCTTGTAGGCTTGAAATAACCTTTCATTTTCGAAATAAGCTTTTAGGCTTGAAGTAAGCTTTTAGGCTCGAAATAAGCTTTTAGTCTTCAAATAAGCTTTCAGGCTCGAAATAAGCTTTTAGGCTTGAAATAAGCTTTTAGGCTTGAAATAAGCTTGTAGGCTTGAAATAAGCTTTCAGGCTCGAAATAAGCTTTTATCCTTGAAATAAGCTTTTAGGCTCGAAATAAGCTTTTAGGCTTGAAATAAGCTTTTAGGCTCGAAATAAGCTTGTAGGCTCGAATTAAGCTTTTAGACTCGAAATAAGCTTTTAGGCTTGAAATAAGCTTTTGGGCTCGAAATAAGCTTGTAGGCTTGAAATAAGCTTTCAGGCTTGAAATAGGCTTTTAGGCTTGAAATAAGCTTGTAGGCTCGAAATAAGCTTGTAGGCTTGAAATAAGCTTTCAGGCTCGAAATAAGCTTTTAGGCTTGAAATAAGCTTGTAGGCTTAAAATAAGCTTTCAGGATCAAAATAAGCTTTCAGGCTCGAAATAAGCTTGTAGGATTGGAATAAGCTTTTAGGCTTGAAATAAGCTTGTAGGCTCAAAATAGGCTTTCAGGCTGGGAATAAGCTTTCAGACTTGAAATAAGCTTGTAGGCTAAAAATAAGCTTTTAGGCTCGATATATGCTTGTAGGCTCGAAATAAGCTTTCACGCTCGAAATAAGCTTTTAGGCTCGAAATAAGCTTTTAGGCTCGAAATAAGCTTTTAGGCTCGAAATAAGCTTTTAGGCTCGAAAAAAGCTTGTAGGGTTGAAATAAGCTTTTAGGCTCGAAATAAGCTTGTATGCTCGAAATAAGCTTTCAGGCTCGAAATAAGCTTGTAGGCTTGAAATAAGCTTTTAGGCTCGAAATAAGCTTGTACGCTCGAAATAAGCTTTCAGGCTCGAAATAAGCTTGTAGGCTGTAAATAAGCTTTTAGACTCGAAATAAGCTTGTAGGCTCGAAATAAGCTTTCAGGCTCAAAATAAGCTTGTAGGCTTGAAATAAGCTTTCAGGCTCGAATAAGCTTGTAGGCTCGAAATAAGCTTTCAGGCTCGAAATAAGCTTGTAGGCTTGAAATAAGCTTTCAGGCTCGAAATAAGCTTGTAGGCTCGAAATAAGCTTTCAGGCTCGAAATAAGCTTTTAGGCTTGAAATAAGCTCTTTTAGGCTCGAATAAGCTTGTAGGCTTGAAATAAGCTTTAGGCTCAAAATTAGCTTTTAGGCTTGAAATAAGCTTTTAGGCTCGAAATAAGCTTGTAGGCTTGAAATAAACTTTTAGGCTCGAAATAAGCTTTTAGGCTTGAAATAAGCTTTCAGCTCGAAATAAGCTTGTAGGCTTGAAATAAGCTTTTAGGCTCGAAATAAGCTTTTAGGCTCAGAATAAGCTTTTAGCTTGAAAATAAGCTTGTAGGCTCGAAATAAGCTTTTAGGCTCGAAATAAGCTTTTAGGCTCGAAATAACTTGTAGGCTAGAAATAAGCTTTAGCCTTGATAATAGCTTTTAGGCTTGAAATAAGCTTTTAGGCTCGAAATAAGCTTTAGGCTTGAAATAAGCTTTATGCTTTAAAATAAGCTTTCAGGCTCAAAGTGCTTTAAGCCCGAGCTTTTGTAGGCTTGAATTATTTTTCCGTGCTTTAAGCCCCAGGCGTTTTCAGTTTTGAAGGGCTTTTCGACTTATTTTTTTTCAAATCGCACCCAGAGCCTCAATTTTCATCTTAGATAAGTCAGATTGGTCTAATTTTTCTGGAAAAAGGTGAAGTTTTCAATATAGTTATCAAAAGTATAAAGAAAATAATATAAATAGCCGCTATTGTTAGATGAAGTTGGGCGATGACGAAATTTTTTATATTCTTTCGTATACATTCCGATAAAGTACAGAGGGGTCTTATCACAGAAATCTTAAAACCATACCATCTTATAGAAAATTTATTCAGCTATAAAATGGTGTATAATAGTTTGTAGTTAAAAGAAGGAAAACAAGAAAAAAAAATAGTATACCCACAACAATTGTAAACCTAAATTTCCTTAGCGCAAGTAACGAAAATCAGAGATTGCAAAAGTTTCGTTCTATTGATCATACGTAACCTATATTTAGAGTAATTTTCTTTTTTTTATTATTTTGAAGTAAATTAATTGAACTTTCTAATGACATATGCGAAAATAAGGATAAAGCCATCTAAATAGTGGCTATCGTTAGGTGAAGTTAGGCGATGACGAAATGTTTTAATGTTTTATCGTATACATTCCGATACAGCAAAGTAAGTCCTCCTCAGGGAGACTTCAAAATGATACCATATTATAGAC